>NW_020175414.1:3059390-3184571 GCF_003031525.2 Neophocaena asiaeorientalis asiaeorientalis | reverse complement strand
TGCGGGGGGGGGGGGAGTTATTATTCATATTATCTCCAAACAATAGTACTGCCAAAAGTACTTTCAAAGACTGAAATATCCCTGATTTTGTAACTGTGATAAAATTTAGGTAATTAACACTTGCTGAAAATGAGCCTAATATTTTAAAGTCACACATTTCCCCCATTTATTCTTAATGATTAGTACTGAAGTTAAGTATCAATGAAAAAAAAAAACAAACAAAAAAAACCTTGACATATTCATATAACACTAATTTTGAAAGCAGTTGCAGTTTGTCAAGTCTAACTATATCATGTTTATTAGTCAGAGGAAACAGAACTCTCTCTCTCTCTCCCTTTCACTCTCTCTGTATATGTCTATAAAGTTGTTATATTTAGTAGTTTATGTATTTTTTTCATGGAAATGATAGGTTTTGTTACATTTTCCTCTCTTCCTTCTGAAAAAAATATTTGCTATATTCCACTAACCAAATATTTTGTCAACTAACTCAGTTATATGTCCAGAGGAGAAAAGCTTCCATGAGAACACTCTGAAACAAGGAAAAAAAAAATTATCGTCTCTAAGATTTTTATGACTTGAACAAAATATGAAGAAAAATCTATATTTCTTAATGCAAATGTTATATTCAGAAGGGAAAATGATTAATCAGAAAAAATGTACATGGTATTTATGAAATTTTATTTAGTATATTTATATCTTAAATTTTTATAGAAGTGGATAAGAAAAAGTTCAACATTTTTTTTTTTTTTGCAGTACACGGGCCTCTCACTGTTGTGGCCTCTCCCGTTGCAGAGCACAGGCTCCAGACGCGCAGGCTCAGTGGTCATGGCGCATGGGCTCAGCCGCCCTACGGCATGTGGGATCTTTCCGGACCAGGACATGAACCCGTGTCCCCTGCATCGGCAGGTGGACTCTCAACCACTGCACCACCAGGGAAGTCCAAAAGTTCAACATTATTTTATTCCATGTCATAATTTCAAAGCTTAAATATATTTAGTAACTAAAGTATAGAGAAAAATGAATATTTCTATTTTAAAGGAAAGATAAATAATAATCTTTGTAAGAACTTGATCCTTAACTAAACTGTAAAGATATAGTTGTTTGTGTTAATCTTTATCTTTTTAAACTCCACATCATCTAAATATATATCTTAAATGTCTTCATAAACATCTTCATATGGAATGGTGGCAATAAACTGCAAAAAATACTGAATATTAATAATATTTTGGTTAATTATCTCAGCTAATTTTCCCAAGTTGAAAAACTTAAAATACGCTCACAAAAGTTCATTATATCTTCAACATAATTTTTTGGAAATACATTTGAAAATGAGAAAAAAATAAAAACATCAAATTCTTATTAAATTCTCATGATTAAATTAAGCACTTGAATAAAAGAGCATTAAGAGATATATACTCCAGACTGTGCTTGGTTCGGAAGTATTTAGGCCATTGATCATAGCCATTTTCATTTTACATAATTATGGTTTTAAGGAAAAAAATCACTCAGTTGGAATGTACATTTTTCATATACAAGTAAATACATCTTTTATTAATTTTCTACTATTAGAATATTATTATGGGAGAGAAAGCAAAAGTAAAAAAAATTGAAAAGGAAAAGGAGAGCAGGGAAAAGAAAAAAAATGAAAGTGACTGAAAGCTTAAAAAATATAAAGCAATATAAGTTTCTATCATAAGCCAAGAGCTCTATTAAACACTGCTGACACAATATGAAAGGAAGAAAATACAGGAAAGTACACAGATATGGACTAATATTATTAAGTTGGCAAATGCAAATTACTATTCTGTACAAAAGTGAAGCAAAATAAGAAAGAAAATGAATAGCTTTGTTAAAAAACACCTCATAGGGTGGGTGACATATCATCTTGCTTTGGAGAAAATAATAAGAAGAATTATTAATTAAAAGAATTAAGAGTCAGAATTGGAGAGGTATACAGGGGTATGTTAGGAATGATATTTATTTCAGACTGAAGAGATAGTTTAGTATTTTTTGATTATGGAGAAATGTGTAATGGTTTACAACCGTGAAAAGAGCAGATTCAATTTGTATTTTATAATGTGTACATTTCCTTGAAGGCTGTTTAATAGAACTGAGAATAGAAAAAAGAAGTCCAGATCTTTTATAATGGTTAAGGTCACAGTGATAAGGGCCTGAATTAAATTACAAAATAAGAGTGGGAGTTAGAATTGGTAGAGCCTGATGACTGATCAGAGTAGCTAGTAATGAGGAGGAGAATATATTTAGAAAGATCACCAAAATCATTGGCTTGGGTGATTGCATAAATGGAGGTGCCATCGAAAAAGACATAAAAAGAGAATTGCGAATGAGTTCTGCTTTAACTTGCTTGCAGTGTTTCAATGCAAGTTGGATATGATGGTAAGTCTTAATAAGAATTCAAGGTCAAAGATAAAATTTGTCAGAAATCACCAGATAAGATATATAACAATAAATGAATAGGCTAAAGGCATGATGTCTATGTGACACAATCATTTAAGGCTAATAATGATAAAGAATATCTAATATTAGAGACAGAGAATACAGGTTTGAAATATTGGAGGAGAACCTGGAAAAAGTCATCTTTCACAAGTCATAGAGGTAGAAAGTGATGTCAGAAAGAAATAGTCAACAGTGACAGTTATAACCAAAAGATTCAGAAAATAATAATAAAGAGCATTAGATGTATATAGCATACAGACACTTATTGGTGATTTCTCTCAGTCTAATTTCAGTTAAATGATAAAATTGCAGTGAGTTGAGAAGGGGGACTAAAAGCTTTTGAAGAAACAATGGTTAAAATATTCTCAAATTTTTGAAAGCATACCATATAGACCCAAGAAATTTTTTCAAAACCCAGGAGGATGAAAAGAAGGAAAACCATATCTGGACATACTATAGTCAAATTGCTGAAAACCAAAATAGAAAAAAAAAAAAAAAATGAATGCAGGTGGAGGGGAAAATAGATATATTACACAAAGGGGAAAAATAATATGAAAGATGACTGACTTCTCAGCAAAACAATGAAGAGAAGAAAATGGAATAAAAACTTTCAGATTCTATACAAAAACCTGTAAGTTCAGAATTCTACATGTAGCAATATATCTTAAATCAGAGGGCAAAACAAAGACCTTTTAACATAAATGAAAGCTTAATGAATTCTTAGTTAGTAGACTTACACTACAAGAAATGCATAAAAAAGGTTTTCAGTATGAAAGGGAATGCCATAAAATAGAACATCGGATCTATAATAAGAAATTAATGTCACCTAAAATAGTAAATATTAGGGTAAATATAAAATATAACATTTTTCTTTCTTCTCAAATTAATTATAAGAGAAATGGCTATTTAATACAAATACCATTCAGACAACTAGGTATAGACAGGCACTTTTTCAATCTGCTAAATGCTAGCAATAAAATCCTACAGCTATTCTTATCCTAATTGTGAAATATCAAGTGCCTTTGTTGTTAGATTGGGTAAATGGTAACTTTCCTCATTCTCACATCTTTTATCTGACATTATACTGGAGGTCCTAGACTGTAGTAAGGCAAGACAAGAAAATAAAAAGCATAAGATCCAGAAAGAGATAAGTAATAATGTTGCTATTGGAAGACAACATACATGTTTATATAGAAAAGCCTAAGAAATTTAACTTAAATCTATTAAAGCAAGTGAATTTACCTTTCTCATAGGATATAGGGTCAATACAGAAAAATCAATTGTCCTTATATACTAGTAGCAAAGACTTGAAAGCAAAGATTTAAGAATTGTACCATTAAAATAGTATAAAAAATAAAATAGTAACAAATGTAATACATGGTATTTAATATTTCTACATGAAAATATAAAATATTGCCAAGAGAAATTGAACAGGACCTATATAAATGAAGAAATATATTATGTAAATAAATCGGGAAACTCAGTTTTGTTTCCTTTAAAAAATGTTTTATTCTTACTCATTTTAAATTCTCTTCATATTCATTCAAGGCAACCCAATAAAATTCCCAAAGTGCTTTTGTGCATAAATTGAAGTCTATTCTATACTTTTTATCAAAACCCACAGGACCTAGAATAGATAAAATAATAATAATAAAGGACTGTGTTAAGGACCCAACTACTTGATATCAATATTTTTATGATAAACTTCAGTAACTGAGACTGTGGTTTTGGTGTAAAAATAGGTAAATAGATAAATGGAACAGAATAGTCATGAAACAGACTTATGTATACGTGGTACGGAATGTAGAATAGTGTTCTCCCAAAGGTGCCCACATTCTAATCTTACAAACCTTTGAAAATGTTATGGTATGTGACAAAGAGAATGTATATTGAAGTTAGAATTAAGATTGTTAATCAACTGATGTTAGAATAGGGAGATTATCCTGGATTATCTCTGGGTGGGTCCAAAGTAATCATAGAGTTCCTAAAAATTGAGGAAGGAAACATAGGAAAATGTGACTATAGAGGAAAATCAGAGTGATTGCCCACAGTTCCTGTCTTTGAAGATGGAGGAGAGTGGTCATGAGCCAAGGAATGTTGTTGGCATCTAGAAACTGGTAAAGGTAAGGAAACAGATTCTCCTCTGGACCTTCCAGAAAGGAGCACTGCCCTGCTGATATTTTGATTTTGCCCTTAACTTCCATGTTGAAATCCTACCTACAGAATTATAACATGATCAATTTGTTTTATTTTCAGCCATTAAGTTTGTTATAATTTGTTATAACATCAATAGAAAAAAGGAAGAGTAGAAAGAAAAACAAGAGTACGGTAAGCAGGAATTGGAATGAAGGGCAGAAAGATTTATGAAATAGTTTGGTTAGGTAAGCCTAATTGAGAAGATGAGATGAACAAAGACTTGAAGACCTGAAGAGGTGAGTGACCTGGTTAAATAAATATCTGGGGAATAGGCAAAAAGAAAAGTAGCTATAAAGGCTTTGAAGCAGGGTTATTCCTGGCATATTTGAAAATAGTGTAGCAGTCAATGTGACTGGAAAAATGTGGACAAAGAAGAGAATGGCGAGAGAGGAACAAGTCATGTGGCTTATGTTTTAAAGTGATCTCTATTGAAAGGTTAGAAATGGAAAGAAGGAATCATGTGAATTAGTAACAATTAAAAGGTTATAGGATAAATGGATTGGAGCTATTAATGGACTTGAGAGAATGTTGGATTTGGTAATACTAGAATGAATGAGCTTGAAAATTGGGAGGGGTAGTCAGAGAATAGGATGACACTGGATTTATGAAAATATTGATCTTACTAGTAATGCCAATGTATGCTTTCATGTATGACTAGGAGAGTGTTTGAGATAGGGTTGACATCATCATTGGAGGGCTGTGGATAGAATGGAAAGGCCTAAGAGTTAGAAAAGTTTTTTTTTTAATATTTAAATTAGCGTAACCATGACAGAAGTGGAATGGATTGGTAGTGGGGAATAAACAGGGTGTGTTAAATTACAAGAACAAGCAACCTCATAAAACCTATAAGTAAATGAGTATAAAAGCTAGAGATTTAGATGAGAGTAAGGGAGAATATCTTGAAGCAACAATGAGAAGTCCAGTTAAACTAAGCCCAGTGATAACAATTTGTACTGAAAAAAACAGATACCAAGGAAGCAGTGATGGCAGAATATAGCCAATTTTATGTAAAGACAAGAAAATTGATGGATTTGGGGGTTAGTACTTTCCAAATCTCTCACAAATTCCTTTAATTTTGAAACAACGTTTCATACATAATCCTACCTGTGATGATATACAGGATATGTAATTTTCAGCTAAGTTTTGCTACACAGAAAAATTTCTGAGGAGATGGTAATTGTGACAACAAATTATACTTAACCAACTTAGGGTATTTCTTTTGAGTCTTGCAAGCTTGCTGAATTTAAAGGGACTTAAGCTCTTTCTATCATCTCTTTCACATTTGTGAAATATTATTTCTATCTTCAAACTCAATTCAAATTCTTAGATAGTTGGTAGGGCTACCATTGCTAGTTGGTAGGGCTACAATTGCTCATTTTATGAAAAAGAGAAAGGGAAAAGCAGGAAAAAACCTAATTTACACTTCCTAACTGACTAAGCATCCTTCCATCAAATATTTCTCTTTTTAATCTCACTGACCCCAATTTAGTTAAACGACCATATTTAGCTACAATGGAGGCTAGGAAATGTACCTTTCTGGCTGGGAACACTGCTTTATTAAATAAAATTAAGATTCCGTTTCTAAGATAGAAGGGATAGACGATATTTGGAAGGCATCTACATTTCTGCTACTTCAGGGATAACAGTCAGGCTTTAGGAGGGTTCACATGGAATCATCCTTAAGATCTATCATGTTATTGGAGAGAAATAAGATTGAATAAAGCTGTAGTACTTTCCCTTGAAGGGCTTAACGTTAGATAATTACATGAGAATACTGAGAAACATGTAACTCATATTGATCAATAATTAAGGAGCATATGTTATAAACTAAAAAAAAGAATTAATAAGCAACAGATAAATGTGTTAAAATCTATCAATAGTAATAATTTTTCCCAAATGGTTCTGTAATTACAAAAAAAAAATTACATGTACATATCTTATATACATTAACTCTCATATCTAATTTCAACATTTTCAAAGACTGAGTCATTTATTTTATTGTTGTTCTTAGATCACTATTCTGTCATATTAGTAGAAAATTAACCTTCATTAACACCATATACTAAGCACCTATAATATGTGAGGTGTTATTCTATGTGGTTAAGATACAGTGGTGATCAAGATAAACAGGTCTGTATGTTCAAGGAACATACCCTCCAGTAGCAAGAAGATACCTTGGAAAAGATCATTTGTAGTGCTTTGAGAGGCGGTATACCCAGTGGTAGTGAGCATACCAAAGATATCAATGAAGTGACATATATAGGGTAAATAGCTACAGCTCCCCTCCCTAGAAAAGTTGATGTTTAAGCTGAGACTTAAAGGATGAATCTGAACTAGGGAAGCAAAATGTCAAATCAGAGTAGTAGGTATGGGGAGGTGCAAATAAAAAGGCCTTGAGGAGAAAGAAAGGAATGAGCAAAGTCAATCACAAAAGGTAAATCTGCAAGGCTGATGGAATTCAGGTCACAAACGTATTTTTAGGCCATAAAAAATTCTGAACTTTATGCTAAAAGTGAGTTCTAAGTAGGAAAAAATGTGATCAGATTTGTATTTCATAATAATTAATATTGTTATTCTAATTTTATTAGAATAGAAAAGAAGAGTAGAATTAGAAAAAGAGAAGTTTGAAGGCAAGACATGCTTAAGAGACTGTTGACAGGTACTTAAATTCAATCAGGTAGAGGGTATTCAGGTAAATAGGATGGATATATAGTGAGCAAGAGACTTGTGGCCTATGACAAAATATTATTGAAATTATAGACCACAGGTAAGGAAGTGACTGAGAAATAGGAAAGTGTGGAATGGTCCATAGGATGGAGATTTTAATGATATGAAAGCATAGATATGATAAAAGTACTGAAGTGTTTAAAGTGGAAAAGTTCACATTATCTGATTTAGTGATTTCAGAGATTGAAGATTTTCAGGTGATAGCAAGGTAGATGGAGAAGGAAGCTGAGCAGAATGCAGAGGGGAAAAAAAAAACCAAAACAATGGAGACGTATGGATTATAAAGCAGGGAGGCCAGGATATTGAACAGATCATAAAACCTTTCTGATGTTCAAAGGAAGATTTTGAACAAGGGGTAAGTCTTCAAGGAATGAAGTAGAGTATCTAGTTAGTTGAAAATAAACAGAAACAGAGATAGAGATAGAAGATTGAAGCTGGACAAAAGACAAATGTCTTTGCACAAAAGGCAAAGACATTTTATATGCACATTTTATTTATTTATTTAGTTAGTTAACATCTTTATTGGAGTATAGTTGTTTTAAAATGGTGTGTTAATTTCTGCTTTATAACAAAGTGAATCAGCTATATGTCTACATATATCCCCATATCCCCTCCCTCTTGGATCTCCTTCCCACCCTCCCTATCCCACCACTGTAGGTGGTCACAAAGCACCGAACTGATCTCCCTGTGCTAGGTAGCTGCTTCCCACTAGCTATCTATTTTACATTTGATAGTGTATATATGTCCATGCCACTCTCTCACTTCGTCCCAGCTTACCCTTCCCACTCCCCGTATCCTCAAGCCCATTCTCTACATCTGCATCTTTTCTCCTGTCCTGCCTGTAGGTTCGTCAGAACCATTTTTTTTTTTTTTTTTAGATTGCATATGTACGTGTTAGCATAAGGTATTTGTTTTTCTCTTTCTAACTTAGCCCACTCTGTATGACAGACTCTAGGTCCATCCACCTCACTACAAATAACTGAATTTTGTTTCCTTTTACGGCTGAGTAATATTCCAACGTATATATGTGCCACATCTTCTTTATCCATTCATCTGTTGATGGACACTTAGGTTGCTTCCATGTCCTGGCTATTGTAAATAGAGCTGCAATGGACATTGGGGTGCATGTCCCTTTTTGAATTATGGTTTTCTCAGGGAATATGTCCAGTAGTGGGATTGCTGGGTCATATGAAAGGTCTAATTTTAGTTCTGGGAACTTCCATACAGTTCTCCATAGTGGCTGTATCAATTTACTTTCCTAACAATAGTGCTAGAGGGTACCCTTTACTCCACACCCTCTCCAACGTTTATCATTCGTAGCTTTTTTGATGACTGCCATTCTGACTGATGTGAGGTGATACCAGTGCAAAACTGGTGCAGTTTTGATTTGCATTTCTCTAATGATTAGTGTTGTTGAGCATTCTTTCATGTGTTTGTTGGCTATCTGTATATCTATCCTCTTTGGAGAAATGTCTATTTAAGTCTTCTGCCCATTTTTGGATTGAGTTTTTGTTTTTTTGATATTGAACTGAATGAGCTGCTTGTAAATTTGGGAGATTAATACATTGTCAGTTGCTTCATTTGAAAATAGTTTCTCCCATTCTGAGGGTTGTCTTTTCATTTTGTTTATGTTTTTGTTTGCTGTGCAAAAGCTTTGAAGTTTCGTTAGGTCCCATTTGTTTATTTCTGTTTTTATTTCCATTTCTCTAGGAGGTGGGTCAAAAAGGATCTTGCTGTGATTTATGTAATAGAGGGTTCTGCCTATGTTTTCCTCTAAGAGTTTGATAGTGTCTGGTTTTATATTTAGGTCTTTAATCAACTTTGAGTTTATTTTTGTGTATGGTGTCAGGGAGAGTTCTAATTTCATTCTTTTACATGAAACTGTCCAGTTTTCCCAGCATAACTTATTGAAGAGGCTGTCCTTTCTCCATTTTATATTCTTGTCTCCTTTATCAAAAATAAGGTGACCATATGTGCGTGGGTTTATCTCTGGGCTTTCTATCCTGTTCCATTGATCTATATTTCTGTTTTTGTGCCAGTACCATACTGTCTTGATTACTATAGCTCTGTAGTATAGTCTGAAGTCTGGGTTCCTGATTCCTCCAGCTCTGTTTTTCTTTCTCAAGGTTGCTTTGGCTATTCAGGGTCTTTTGTGTTTCCAAACAAAGCGTGAGCTTTTTTGTTCTAGTTCTGTGAAAAAAGCCATTGGTAGTTTGATAGGGATTGCATTGAATCTGTAGATTGCTCTGGGTAGTATAGTCATTTTCAAAATGTTGATTCTTCCAATCCAAGAACATGGTATATCTCTCTATCTTTTTGTGTCATCTTTCATTTCTTTCATCAGTGTCTTATAGTTTTCTGCATTCAGGTCTTTTGTCTCCTTAGATAGGTTTATTCCTAGGTATTTTATTCTTTTTGTTACAATGGTAAATGGGAGTGTTTCCTTAATTTCTCTTTCAGATTTTTAATCAATAGTGTATAGGAATGCAAGAAATTTCTGTGCATTAATTTTGTATCCTTCTGCTTTACCAAATTCATTGATTAGCTCTAGTAGTTTTCTGGTAGCATCTTTAGGATTCTCTATGTATAATATCATGTCATCTGCGAACTGACAGCTTTACTTCTTCTTTTCCAATTTGGATTGCTTTTATTTCTTTTTCTTCTCTGATTGCTGTGGCTAAAACTTCCAAAACTATGTTGAAACACAGTGGTCAGAGTGGACAACCTTGTCTTGTTCCTGATCTTAGTGCAAATGATTTCACTTTTTCACCATTGAGAATGATGTTGGCTGTGGGTTTGTCATACATGGCCTTTATTTTGTTGAGGTAATTTCCCTCTATGCCTACTTTCTGGAAGTTTTTTTTTTTTTTTTTATTATAAATAGGTGTTGAATTTTTTCAAAAGCTTTTTCTACATCTATTGAGATAATCATATGGTTTTTACCCTTCAATTTCTTAACATGGTGTATCACACTGATTGCTTTGTATATATGGAAGAATCCTTGCATTGCTGGGATAAACCCCACTTCATTATGGTCTACGATCCTTTTAATGTTCTGTTGGATTCTGTTTGCTAGTATTTTATTGAGGATATTTACATCTGTATTCATTAGTGATATTGGTCTGTAGTTTTCTTTCTTTGTGACATCTTTGTCTGGTTTTGGTTTCTGGGTGATGGTGGCCACATAGATTGGGTTTGGGAGTGTTCCTCTCTCTGCTATATTTTGGAAGAGTTTGAGAAGGACAGGTGTTACCTCTTATCTAAATGTTTAATAGAATTCACCTGTGGAGCCGTCTTGTCCTGGGCTTTTGTTTGTTGGTAGATTTTTAAACACAGTCTCAGTTTCACTACTTGTGGTTGGTCTGTTTCTATTTTCTATTTCTTCCTGGTTCAGTTTCAGAATTTTTTGCTTTGCTAAGAATTTGTCCATTTCTTCCAGGTTGTCCCTTTTATTGGCATACAGTTGCTTGTAGTAATCTCCTTTGTATTTCTGCAGTGTCAGTTGTTACTTCTCCTTTTTCCATTCTAATTCTATTGTATTGAGTCTTCTCCCTTCTTTTCTTGATGTGTCTGGCTAATGGTTTATCAATTTTGTTTATCTTCTCACGAACCACCTTTTAGTTTTATTGATCTTTGCTATCGTTTCCTTCATTTCTTTTTCATTTATTTCTGATCTGATCTTTATGATTTCTTTCCTTCTGCTAACTTTGGGGTTTTTTTTTTTGTTGTTGTTCTTCTTTCTCCTGTTGCTTCAGGTGTAAGCTTAGGTTGTTTATTTGAGATGTCTTTTGTTTCTTGAGGTAGGATTCTATTGCTATAAACTTCCCTCTTAGAACTGCTTTTGCTGCATCCCATAGGTTTCGGGTCATCGTGTTTTCATTGTCATTTGTTTATAGGTATTATTTGTATTTCTTCTTTGTTTTCTTCAGTTATCTCTTGGTTATTAAGTGCCATATTGTTTAGCTCCATGTATTTGTATTTTTTACTGTTTTTTCCTGTAATTGATATATAGTCTAATAGTGTTGTGGTCAGAAAAGATACTTGATATGATTTCAATTTTCTTAAATTTACCAAGGCTTGATTTGTGACCCAAGATAAGAATGTGTATTCTGTTGTTTTTGGGTGTAATGTCCTATAAATGTCAACTAAATCTATCTTGTTTAATGTGTCATTTAAAGATTCTTTTTCCTAATTTACTTTCATTTTGTATGATCTGTCCATTGCTGAAAGTGGGGTGTTAGTGTCCCATACTATGATTGTGTGACTGTCAATTTCCCCTTTTATGACTGTTAGTATTTGCCTATTGAGGTGCTCCTATTTTGGATGCATAAATATTTACAATTTTTATATCTTCTTCTTGGATTCATCCCTTGATCATTCTGTAGTATCCTTCTTTGTCTCTTGTAGTAGTCTTTATTTTGAAGTCTATTTTGTCTGATATGAGAATTGGTACTCCAGATTTCTTTTGATTTCCATTTTCATGGAATATCTTTTTTCATCCCCTCACTTTCAGTCTGTATGTGTTCCTAGGTCTGAAGTGGGTCTCTTGTAGGCAACATACATATGAGTCTTGTTTTGTATCCATCAGGCAGTCTATGTGTTTTGGTTGAAACATTTAATCTATTTACATTTAACGTAAGTATCGTTATGTATGTTCCTGTTACCATGTTCTTAATTGTTTTGCGTTTGTTATTGTAGGTCTTTTCCTTCTCTTATGTTTCCTGCCTAAAAAAGTTCCTTTAGCATTTGTTGTAAACCTGGTTTTGTGGTGCCAAATTCTCTTGGCTTTTGCTTGTCTGTAAAGCTTTTAATTTCTCCATTGAATCTGAATGAGATTCTTGCCAGGTAGAGTAATCTTGGTTGTAGATTTTTCCCTTTCTTCACTTTATGTCTTGCCACTCCCTTTTGGCTTGCAGAGTTTCTGCTGAAAGATCAGCTGTTAAGCTTATGGGGATTTTCCTGTATGCCATTTGTTGTTTTTCCCTTGTTGCTTTTAATATTTGTTCTTTGTATTTAATTTTGATAGTTTGTTTAATATGTGTCTTTGCATGTTGTCCTTGTATTTATCCTGTATGGGACCTTCTGTGCCTCCTGGATTTGATTGACTATTTCCTTTCACATATTAGGAAAGTTTTCAACTATAAGCTCTTGAAATATTTTTTTCAGTCCCTTTCTTTTTCTCCTCTTCTTCTGGGACCCCTATAATTCAAATGTTGATGTGTTTAGTGTTGTCACAGGGGTCTCTGAGACTTTCCTTAATTCTTTTCATTCTTTTTTCTTTATTCTGCTCCATGGTAGTTATTTCCACTGTTTTATCTTCGCTGTCACTTATCCGTTCTTCTACCTCAGTTATTCAGCTGTTGATTCATTCTAGAGAATTTTTTAATTTCATTTATTGTGTTGTTCATCATTGTTTGCTTGCTCTTTAGTTTTCTAGGTCCTTGTTAAACGTGTCTTGCATATTTCTCCATTCTATTTCCAAGATTTTGGGTCATGTTTACTATCATTTCTCTGAATTCTTTTTCAGGTAATTGCCTATTTCCTCTTTATTTGTTTTGCCTGGTCAGTTTTTACCTTGTTCCTTCATCTACTATGTGTTTCTCTGTCTTCTCATTTTGCTTAACTTACTGTGTTTGTGATCTCCTTTTTGCAGGCTGCAGGTTTGTAGTTCCCCTTGTTTTTGGTGTCTGCCCCCAGTGGCTAAGGTTTGTTCAGTGGGTTGTGTAGGCTTCATGATGGAGGGGACTGGTGCCTGTATTGTGGTTGATGAGGCTGGATCTTGTCTCTCTGGTTGTCAGGACCACGTCCTGTGGTGTGTTTTGGGGTGTCTATGATATTATGATTTTAGGCAGCCTCTCTGTTAATATGTGTGGCTGTGTTACTGTCTTGCTAGTTGTTTGGCATAAGGTGTCCAGCACTTTAGCTTGCTCGTTTTTTAAGTAGAGTTGGGTCTTAGCCTTGAGATGGGGATACCTGAGAGAGCTTTCACCATTTGAAATTACATAGATCCTGGAGGTCTCTGGTGGCCATATGTCCTGAACTCAGCTCTCCCTCCTCAGAGGCACAAACCTGACATGCAGCCAGAGCACAAAGACCCTGTTAGTCACATGGCTCAGAAGCAATGAAGAAAAAAAAGAAATAAAGGCATAATAAAATAATTAAAATAAAAAATATTAAAAATAAAAAAAAATAAAAGTAATAAAAAAAGAGAAAGGAAGAAGAGAGTAACCAAACCAAAAAAGAAATCCACCAATGATAGCAAGTGCTAAAAACTTTACCAAAAAAAAAAAAAAAGGACAGTCAGAACCCTAGGACAAATGGTTAAAGCAAAGCTATACAGACAAAATCACACAAAAAAGCACACAAATACACAGTCACAGAAAGAGAAAAAGGAAAAAAAAATGTATATTTCTCTCTCTCTCTCTATATATATAAAGGAAGAGAGCAACCAAATTAATAAACAAATCTACGAATGATAATAAACTCTAGATACGAAACTAAGATAAACATAAAACCAGAAACAACTTAAATGCAGAAATCAAACCTAAAGTGTACAGTTGCTCCCAAAGGCCACCCCCTCAATTTTGGGATGATTCGTTGTCTATTCAGGTATTCCATAGATGCAGGATACATCTCGTTGACTGTCGAGATTTAATCCTCTGCTCCTGAGGCTGCTGGGAGGAATTTCCCTTTCTTTTCTTCATTCTCACAGCTCCTGGGGTTCAGCTTTGGGTTTGACCCTGGCTCTGCCTGTAGGTCGTCTGAGGGCATCTGTCCTTTGCTCAGAAGTGACAGTGTTAAAGTAGCAGCTGATTAGGGGGCTCTGGCACATTCTAGCTGAGGGGAGGGAGGGGTACGGATTGAGAAGCGAGTCTCCGGTGGCAGATGCCAGCATGATGTTGCAACAACATGAGGTTTTCAATGTGTTCTACCGGCGAAGCTGTCTCTGGATCTCAGGACCCTGGCAGTGGGGGGCTGCACAGGCTTCCAGGAGGGGTGGTGTGGATAGTAACCTGTGCTTGCAATACAAGCTTCTTGGTGGCTGCAGCAGCTGCGTTAGTGCTTCATGCCTGTCTCTGGTGTACGTGCTGATAGCCATGGCTTGTGCCCATCTCTAGAGCTTGTTTAGGTGGTGGTGTGAATCTCCTGTCCTCGTGCACCCCAAAACAATGGTCTCTTGCCTCTTGGGCAATTCCAGACTTTCTCCCAGGCGCCCTCCTGGCTAACTGTGGTTCACCCCCCTTCAGGCTGTATTCAGGCAGCCAACCCTGGTTCTCTCCATGGGATCTGACCTCCAAAGCCAGAGCCTCAGCTCCGAGCCCATGCCCCCCCCCCACAGTGGGTGAGCAGACATGCCTCTCAGGTTGGTGAGTGCTGGTCAGTACTGATCCTCTGTGCAGGAATCTCTCTGCTTTGCCCTCTGTACACCTATTGTTCCACTCTCCTCCGTGGCTCTGAAGCTTCCTCCCAGCCAAACCCAGTCTCCTCCAGTGAAGGGGCTTCCTAGTGTGTGGAAACTTTTCCTCCTTCACAGTTCCCTCCCAGAGTTGTAGGTCCTGTCCCTATTGATTTGTCTCTGTTTTTTTTTTTTTTTTTTTTTTTTTTTTTTTTTTCTGTTTCTCTAGCCAGGTATGGGAGTTTCTTGCCTTTTGGGAAGTCTGAGATCTTCTGCCAGCATTCAGTAGGTGTTCTGTAGGAGTTGTTCCACATGTAGATGTATTTCTTTTGTATTTGTGGAGAAGAAGGTGATCTCCACGTCTTACTCCTCCACCTTCTTGAAGGTTTCCTCCGCTCTTATTTTTATAATAAAAAAGTGAAATTGTTCCATTGAATCATTTTCTATTTAAATCAAATAAAAATGCCCTGAGAAACATTTCAGTTGTTCAATTCACATGTTCCCTTCAGAAATAGACAAGGTGTATTTCCTGAGATAAGAAAAGCTTTATAAATCTCCACCTCAGTAATTTGCTTCTGAGTTGCAACTATGTCCAGTCTTCATTTATTCCTTCTCGAATGCTTTTCCATTTTCTTCATAGATCTGAGTTTCTGATCTATATAATTTTCCTTCTCCCTTTTTCTTTTCCTTTGTGCTTAGTTTGTCTCATGTACTCATAGAGTGTCATGTGCAGAGACCTTGGACCCGGCACCTCAGACCAGAGTTTCCAGTGTGAAATGGCTGTGGCAACACCTCAGCTCTAGATGGTGTGCAGAAGCGCTGTCCAGGACACTCAACTCATGATGGCAGAAGCAGGTCATGTGCAGAGCCACTGCACCTGGCACTGTACTCTGGAAGCTGAGCAGCACAGCTGTGCCTGCCTTATGAGAACTCTGCCCCTTTCCCTCTGAAGAAGCCCTAGCTATATGTATATTTTTTAATAAAAGTATGGACTAGTAATGTCATTGAAGATTAAGGAGATCTGTTTTAACTCTTCACACATAATTACGATGAGTGACTGAGAAAGACTAGTGTTTGTAAAAAATGACAGGTTCCAACTAGGTTCAAATTGTGAAAGTAAGGTTTAACGAAATATTTAAAAGTGTGGGGACTTCCCTGGTGGCGCAGTGATTGAGATCGAGAGTCTGCCTGCCAATGCAGGGGACATGGGTTCGTGCCCCGGTCCGGGAGGATCCTACATGCCGCAGAGCAGCTGGGCCCATGAGCCATGGTCTCTGAGCCTGTGCATCCAGAGTCTGTGCTCCACAATGGAAGAGGCCACAGCAGTGAGAGGCCCACATACCACCAAAAAAAAAAAAAAAAAAAGAAAAGTGTGGGGGCATGTGCTTTCCACCTGGGCCTGGCAGAATGGCTCCTGCAAAGAAGGGTGGCAAGAAGGGTCTTTCTACCATCAATGAGGTGGCGACCAAAGAATATAGCATCAATATCCCGAAGCGCATCCATGGAGTGGGTTTCTAGAAGTGTGCCCCTTGTACACTCAAAGAGATTTGGGAATTTGCCATGAAGGAGATGGGAATGTCAGATGCGCACATTGACACCAGGGTCAACATAATTGTCTGGGCCAAGGGAATAAGGAATATCTCCTAGGTGTCTCTGTGTAGCTGTTCAGAAATGAAGTTGAAGATTCAGCTAACAATTTCTATACATTCCTTACCTATGTACCTGTCACCATTTGAAAAACACTACAGGCAATCAATGTGGATGAGAACTCACCACTGATTGTGAGTAAAGTCATAAAACCATACACAAAAATGTGTAGGAGACACTGTTAATCATATACATGAGGTCTTAAAGAGCATAATAGGAAATCTGGGAAGGAAAGAAAGACCTCAAAAACTGGATTTTGAATGAATTTGTATCAACACAATATGGAAATAACTTGAAGTAAAAGCAAATTATCAAAGGAATTTACATATTGAATGGCTTAAAAGGAAAGTAGGGAAATATAGTGTATATTTTGCTCTCACAAACTTGTGAATTATTTCTAGCTAAGTCACTTTAACAGTTAGTTCTGAGATATGTAATATGCAGACTTTCAATTAATATTGTTTACGATCCTGAAATTTTCTTATTAGGATTTCTTCTTTGGTCATATATTCAGCATAACTCAAGAAGTTTTTATGCATATTTTGTGAATCTATTATATTTAATGAAAACCCATTTGTTATTTTTATCTGAAAAGATGACAATACCTTCTTTTTTAAATCATTTCTTTTTCATTTTTTATTTGAAAATTTTGAATGTACACAAAGAGCGAAAAAGAAAAGTATAATGATCCCTCATTACCATCATCCAGCAGCAAAAATTATCAATATGTTGCCAAACTTGATTCATCTATACCTCCCACTTTCCATTCTGTGCTTGTTATTTTTATTTAACAGCTTTACTGAGGTATACAATTCATAGAATTCACCCGTTGTAACAGTACAAGTTGATGATTTTTAGTAAATTTATACAGATGTTCAAAAATTACCACAATCTTGTTTTAAAACATTTTCATCACCCCAACAAATCCCCATAGACCCCCTCCTCACCACCTCCTTCCTTGCCTGTTTATGGTCAATTCCTGCTCCAAATCTGAGTTCCAGGTAACCTTTGATCTGCTTTATATCTCTGTAGTGTTGCCTCTTCTGGATGCTTCATATATAGAGAATTATACAATATGTAATCTTTTGTTTCTGGATTCTTCCACTTAGCATAATATTTTTTAGGTTCATCCATGTTGTAGCCTATATAAGTACTTCAATTATTTTTTATTACTGAAGAGTATTCCAGTATACAGATAGACCATATTTTGTTTATGTACTCACAAATTGATGCATATTTGAATGTAGGTTGGGGATTTTGTGTTATAAAAATGCTATGAACATTCATTTAAAAGTTCTTTTGTGTACATAGATTCATTTTTCTTGGGTAGATACATAGGTGTGGAATTGCTGGGATATATGGTAGTTTTGTAAGAAACTGAAAGCTTGTGTTCTAAAGCAGTTACACCAGTTTACATCTCTACCACCAATGTGTGAGAGTTCCAGTTTCTCCACATTCTCCTCAACACTTGCTTTTGTTTCCATTTTATTATAGTCATTTGACTGCATAGGAAGTGGTATCCATTGTGGTTTTAATTTTCATGTCCCTAATGACTAATGATGTGGAGCAAATTGAGTTATTTTTAGTGAGGTGGATGGACATAGAATCTGTCACACAGAGTGAAGTAAGTCAGAAAGAGAAAAACAAATACGTATGCTAACACAAATATATGAAATCTAAAAAAAAAAAAAAAGTCATGAAGAACCTAGGAGCAAGATAGGAATAAAGATGCAGACCTACATATGTATATGTATAACTGATTCACTTTGTTATAAAGCAGAAACTAACACACCATTGTAAAGCAATTATACCCCAATAAAGATGTTAAAAAAAAAGATGTAGACCTACTAGAGAATGGACTTGAGGATATCAGGAGGGGGAAGGGTAAGCTGGGACAAAGTGAGAGAGTGGCATGGACATATATACACTACCAAATGTAAAATAGATAGCTAGTGGGAAGCAGCTGCATAGCACAGGCAGATCAGCACTCGGTGCTTTGTGACCACCAAGAGGGGTGGCATAGGGAGGGTGGGAGAGAGGCTCAAGAGTGAGGGATTATGAGGATATATGTATACATATAGCCAATGCACTTTGTTATACAGCAGAAACTAAAACAGCATTGTAAAGCAATTATATTCCAATAAACATGATAAAAATATATCATTAATCAAATGTAAGGACAACCACAGACTGGATTCAGAAAAATTTGCAAGTCATATATCTCATAAGGGATTTATGTCTAGAACATTAAAAAAACAAAACTCTTGTGTCTCAGAAATAAGAAAAACAACCCAATTAATACATGAGCACAATACTTGAATAGACTTTCAATAGAGAAAATATATGAAGGGCTAATAAGTACATTAAAAGATGCTCCACAGCAATACCTTCTCATAACATCTGTTGAAGGTTAGATCTAAATTAAATAGATCATAAATTTTGAGGGGGGAGGGGAAAAGAATAGCAAGATCAATGCTTCTTTTCTTATAAATCTGTGAAAATCTTTTGCCAAGTGCTCTCATTTTTTAATCTTGCTCTAGTATGAAACAGCTTATCATTTTTGTATATTATATTGAGCACACTAATTTTTGGTTCATTTTTAAATTTTTTTTACTTATTTTGTTAGTAAACAAGTCTTTACTGAGGCACTGCTGCATATGCAACAACAAGTGAAGGGCTTTGAGTAATAATGAAAAACAAGTACCCTCTAGGGGCTTAAAGCTTCATTGGCTATGCATGGCCCATACACATGAATCAGTTTAAAAACAAGATATTGAAATATGAAGAGTTAGTATGTGCTACAGATTATATGCCACTTTCAAAAAACAGTGAAATAACAGTAATACAATCAAAGTAGATATTTTGGGAAGGAAAATTTGTGAATGATTTTTCAAATGTTATTTACAGCTCTTACGAAAAAAGAACCATTTCTTCATGGTTCATTCTTCATGGAGAATGTCTTTTGTGTTCACACTGAGTTTCAATAACCTTTTTTAGCTACCAGCACAAACTCAGCAAGAAAATTAGGTGAGAACAGCCAGCTCTACCCACCACCAGTCCCTTCCATCAAGAAACTTGCACAAGCCTCTTAGATAGCCACATCCACCAGAGGACAGACAGCAGAAGAAAGAATGACAATCCTGCAGTGTGTGGAACAAAACCACATTCACAGAAAGATAGACAAGATGAAAAGGCAGAGGGCTATGTACCAGATGAAGAAACAAGATAAAACCCCAGAAAAACAACTAAATGAAGTGGAGATAGGCAACCTTCCAGAAAAATAATTCAGAATAATGATAGTGAAGATGATCCAGGACTTAGGAAAAAGAATGAATGCAAAGATCAAGAAGATGCAATAAATGTTTAACAAAGACCTAGAAGAATTAAAGAGCAAACAGAGATGAATAACACAATAACTGAAAGGAAAACTACACTTGAAGGAATAAATAGAAAAACTGAGGCGGAAGAACAGATAAGTGACCTCGAAGACAGAATGGTGGAATTCACTGCTGTGGAACAGAATAAAGAAAAAAAGAATGAAAAGAAATGAAGACAGCCTAAGAGACATCTGGGAAAACATTAGAAGCAAAAACATTCGCATTGTGGGGGTGCCAGAAGGAGAAGAGGGAGATAAAGGCCCTGTGAAAATATCTGAAGATAATATAGTTGAAAACTTCCCTAACATGGGAAAGGAAATAGCCACTCAAGTTCATGAACAGAGTCCCATACAGGACACACCAATGGAGAAACATGCCAATACACAGTAATCAAATTAGCAAAAATTAAAGACAAAATATTGAAAGTGGCAAGGGAAAAATGACAAATAACATACAAGGGAACTCCCATAAGGTTAGCAGCTAATTTATCAGCAGAAACTCTACAAGCCAGAAGGGAGTGGCCTGATATACTTAAAGTGATGAAAGGGGAGAACTTACAACCAAGATTACTCTACTCAGCAAGAATCTCATTCAGATTCGATGTTTTACAGACAAGCAAAAGCTAAGAGAATTCAGCACCAACAAACCAGCTCTACAACAAATGCTAAAGGAACTTCTCTAAGTGGGAAACACAAGAGTAGAAAAGGACCTACAAAAACAAACCCAAAACAATTAAGAAAATGGTCATAGGAACATACATATCGATAATTACCTTAAACGTGAATGGATTAAATGCTGGATATCAGGAGGGGGAAGGGTAAGCTGGGACAAAGTGAGAGAGTGGCATGGACATATATACACTACCAAATGTAAAATAGATAGCTAGTGGGAAGCAGCTGCATAGCACAGGCAGATCAGCACTCGGTGCTTTGTGACCACCAAGAGGGGTGGCATAGGGAGGGTGGGAGAGAGGCTCAAGAGTGAGGGATTATGAGGATATATGTATACATATAGCCAATGCACTTTGTTATACAGCAGAAACTAAAACAGCATTGTAAAGCAATTATATTCCAATAAACATGATAAAAATATATCATTAATCAAATGTAAGGACAACCACAGACTGGATTCAGAAAAATTTGCAAGTCATATATCTCATAAGGGATTTATGTCTAGAACATTAAAAAAACAAAACTCTTGTGTCTCAGAAATAAGAAAAACAACCCAATTAATACATGAGCACAATACTTGAATAGACTTTCAATAGAGAAAATATATGAAGGGCTAATAAGTACATTAAAAGATGCTCCACAGCAATACCTTCTCATAACATCTGTTGAAGGTTAGATCTAAATTAAATAGATCATAAATTTTGAGGGGGGAGGGGAAAAGAATAGCAAGATCAATGCTTCTTTTCTTATAAATCTGTGAAAATCTTTTGCCAAGTGCTCTCATTTTTTAATCTTGCTCTAGTATGAAACAGCTTATCATTTTTGTATATTATATTGAGCACACTAATTTTTGGTTCATTTTTAAATTTTTTTTACTTATTTTGTTAGTAAACAAGTCTTTACTGAGGCACTGCTGCATATGCAACAACAAGTGAAGGGCTTTGAGTAATAATGAAAAACAAGTACCCTCTAGGGGCTTAAAGCTTCATTGGCTATGCATGGCCCATACACATGAATCAGTTTAAAAACAAGATATTGAAATATGAAGAGTTAGTATGTGCTACAGATTATATGCCACTTTCAAAAAACAGTGAAATAACAGTAATACAATCAAAGTAGATATTTTGGGAAGGAAAATTTGTGAATGATTTTTCAAATGTTATTTACAGCTCTTACGAAAAAAGAACCATTTCTTCATGGTTCATTCTTCATGGAGAATGTCTTTTGTGTTCACACTGAGTTTCAATAACCTTTTTTAGCTACCAGCACAAACTCAGCAAGAAAATTAGGTGAGAACAGCCAGCTCTACCCACCACCAGTCCCTTCCATCAAGAAACTTGCACAAGCCTCTTAGATAGCCACATCCACCAGAGGACAGACAGCAGAAGAAAGAATGACAATCCTGCAGTGTGTGGAACAAAACCACATTCACAGAAAGATAGACAAGATGAAAAGGCAGAGGGCTATGTACCAGATGAAGAAACAAGATAAAACCCCAGAAAAACAACTAAATGAAGTGGAGATAGGCAACCTTCCAGAAAAATAATTCAGAATAATGATAGTGAAGATGATCCAGGACTTAGGAAAAAGAATGAATGCAAAGATCAAGAAGATGCAATAAATGTTTAACAAAGACCTAGAAGAATTAAAGAGCAAACAGAGATGAATAACACAATAACTGAAAGGAAAACTACACTTGAAGGAATAAATAGAAAAACTGAGGCGGAAGAACAGATAAGTGACCTCGAAGACAGAATGGTGGAATTCACTGCTGTGGAACAGAATAAAGAAAAAAAGAATGAAAAGAAATGAAGACAGCCTAAGAGACATCTGGGAAAACATTAGAAGCAAAAACATTCGCATTGTGGGGGTGCCAGAAGGAGAAGAGGGAGATAAAGGCCCTGTGAAAATATCTGAAGATAATATAGTTGAAAACTTCCCTAACATGGGAAAGGAAATAGCCACTCAAGTTCATGAACAGAGTCCCATACAGGACACACCAATGGAGAAACATGCCAATACACAGTAATCAAATTAGCAAAAATTAAAGACAAAATATTGAAAGTGGCAAGGGAAAAATGACAAATAACATACAAGGGAACTCCCATAAGGTTAGCAGCTAATTTATCAGCAGAAACTCTACAAGCCAGAAGGGAGTGGCCTGATATACTTAAAGTGATGAAAGGGGAGAACTTACAACCAAGATTACTCTACTCAGCAAGAATCTCATTCAGATTCGATGGAGAAATCAAAAGTTTTACAGACAAGCAAAAGATAAGAGAATTCAGCACCACAAAACCAGCTCTACAACAAATGCTAAAGGAACTTCTCTAAGTGGGAAACACAAGAGTAGAAAAGGACCTACAAAAACAAACCCAAAACAATTAAGAAAATGGTCATAGGAACATACATATCGATAATTACCTTAAACGTGAATGGATTAAATGCTCCAAACAAAAGAAACAGGCTTGCTGAATGGATACAAAAACAAGACACATATATATACTGTCTACAAGAGACCCACTTCAGACCTAGGGATACATACAAACTGAAAGTGAGGGGATGGAAAAAGATATTCCATGCAAATGGAAATCAAAAGAAAGCTGGAGTAGCAATGCTCATATCAGATAAAATAGACTTTAAAATAAAGAATGTTACAAAAGACAAGGAAGGACACCGCATAATGATCAAGGGATCAATCCAAGAAGAATAACAATTATAAATATATATACAACCAACATAGGAGCACCTTAATACATAAGGCAACTTCTAACAGCTGTAGAAGAGGAAATCGACAGTAACTCAATAACAGTGGGGGACATTAACACCTCACTTACACCAATGGACAGATCATCCAAAATAAAAATAGAAAAGGAAACAGAAGCTTTAAATGACACAATAGACCAGATAGGCTTAATTGATATTTATACTACATTCCATCCAAAAACAGCAGATTACAGTTTCTTCTCAAGTGCACACGGAATATTCTGCAGGATAGGTCACATCTTGGGTCACAAATCAAGCCTCAATAAATTTAAGAAAATTGAAATCCTATCAAGCATCTTTTCTGAACATAACACTATGATATTAGAAATGAATTACAGGGAAAAAACATAAAGAATACAAACATATGGATGCTAAACCATACGTTACTAAATAACCAATAGATCACTGAATAAATCAAAGAGAAAAAAAATACCTAGAGACAAATGCCAAAGAAAACCTGATGATCCAAAACCTATGGGAAGCAGCAAAATCAGTTCTAAGAGGGAAGTTTATAGCTATACAAGCCTACCTCAAGAAACAAGAAAAAGCTCAAATAAACAATCTAACCTTATGCTTGAAGGAACTACAGAAAGAATATAAAACAAACAAACAAACAAACAAACTAAAGTTAGCAGAAGGAAAGAAATCATAAAGATCAGAACAGAAATAAATGAAAATAGAAACAAAGAAAACAATAGCTAAGATCAATAAAACTAAAAGCTGGTTCTTTGAGAAGATAAATAAAATTGATAAAGCATTAGCCAGACTCATCAAGAAAAAGAGGGAGAGGACTCAAATCAATAAAATTAGAAATGAAAAAGGAGAAGTTACAATAGACACCACAGAAATACAAAGCATCCTAAGGGACTACTACAAGCAACTCTATGCCAATAAAATGGACAACCTGGAGGAAATGGAAAATTCTTAGAAAGGTATAACCTCCAAGACCGAACCAGGAAGAAATAGAAAATATGAACAGATGACTCACAAGCAATGAAATTGAGACTGTGATTCAAAATCTTCCAAAAAACAGAAGTCCAGTACCAGATGGCTTCACAGGTGAATTCTATCAAACATTTAGAGAAGAGCTAACAACCATGCTTCTCAAACTCCTACAAAAACTTGCAGAGGAAGGAACACTCCCAAAATCATTCTAAGAGTCCACCATCAACCTGATACCAAAACCAGACAAAGATACTACAAAAAAAGAAAAATACAGAACAATATCACTGATGAATATAGATGCAAAAATTCTCAACAAAATTCTAGCAAACAGGCTCCAACAACACATTAAAAGGATCATACTCCATGATCAAGTGGGATTTATTTCAGGGATGCAAGGATTCCTCAATATATGCAAATCAATCAATGTGATTAAACCATATTAACAAAATGAAGAATAAAAACCATATGATCATCTCAATAGATGCAGAAAAAGCTTTTGACAAAATTTAACACTCATTTATGATAAAAAAAATCTCCAGAAAGTGGGCATAGAGGGAACCTACCTCAACATAATAAAGGCAATTAAGACAAACCCACAGGACACATCATACTCAATGGTGTAAAACTGAAAGCATTTCCTCTAAAATCAGGAACAAGAGAAGGTTGTCCAGTGTCACCACTATTTTTCAACATAGTTTTGAAAGTCCTAGCCATGGCAATCAGAGAAGAAAAAGAAATAAAAAGAATACAAATTGGAAAAGAAGAAGTAAAACTGTCACTGTTTGCAGATGACATGATACTATACATAGAGAATCCTAAAGATGCCACCAGAAAACTAGTAGAGCTAATCAATGAATTTGGTAAAGTTGCAGTGTACAAAATTAATGCAAAGACATCTCTTGCATTCTTATACACTAATGATGAAAAGTCTGAAAGGGAAATTAAGGAAACACTCCCATTTACCATTGCAACAAAAAGAATAAAATACCTAGGAATAAACCTACCTATGGAGACAAAAGGGCTGTATGCAGAAAACTATAAGACACTGATGAAAGAAATTAAAGATGATGCAAACAGATGGAGAGATATACCATGTTCTTGGGTTGGAAGAATCAATAATTTGAAAATGACTATACTACCCAAAGCAATCTACAGATTCAATGCAATCCCTATCAAACTACCAATTGAATTTTTTTACAGAACTAGTACAAAAACTCTTAAAATTTGTATGGTGACACAAAAGATCCGAATAGCCAAAGCAGTCTTGAGGGAAAAAAATGGAACTGGAAGAATCAGACTCCCTCAATTCAGACTATACTACAAAGCTACAGTAATCAAGACAATATTGTACTGGCACAAAAACAGAAACATAGATCAATGGAACAAGAGAAGAACCCCAGTGATAAACCCATGCACCTACAGTTAACTAAGCTATGACAAAGGAGGCAAGGATATACAATGGAGAAAAGACAGACTGTCTTTTCAATAAATGGTGCTAGGAGAACTGTACAGCTACATGTAAAAGCATGAAATTAGAACACTCCCTAACACTATACACAAAAATAAACTCAAAATGGATTAGAGACCTAAATGTAAGATCAGACACTATAAAACTCTTAGAGGAAAACATAGGAACAACACTCTTTTTTTTTTTTTGCAGTACACAGGCCTCTCACTGTTGTGGCCTCTTCCATTGCAGAGCACAGGCTCCGGACATGCAGGTTCAGTGGCCATTCCTCATTGGCCCAACCACTCCGCAGCATGTGGGATCTTCCTGGACCGGGGCACGAACCCGTGTCCCCTGCATCAGCAGGCAGACTCTCAACCACTGCACCACCAGTGAAGCCCAGGAAGAACACTCTTTGACATAAATCACAGCAAGATCTTTTTCGTTCCACCTCCTAGAGTAATGCAAATAAAAATAAACAAATGGGACCTAATGAAACTTCAAAGCTTTTGCACAGCAAATGAAACCATATACAAGACGAAAAGACAACCCTCAGAATGGCAGAAAATATTTGCCAAAGAATCAATGGACAAAGGATTAGTCTCCAAAATATATAAACAGCTCATGCAGCTCAATATTAAAAAAACAAACAACCCAATCCAAAAATGGGCAGAAGACGTAAATAGACAGTTCTCCAAAGAAGACATACAGATAGCCAAGAAGCACATGGTAAGCTGCTCAGCATCACTAATTATTAGAAAAATGCAAATCAAAACTACAATGAAGTACCATCTCACACCGTTTAGATTGGGTGTCATCAGAAAATCTACAAACAACAAATGCTGGAGAGGATGTGGAGCAAAGGGAACCCTCTTGCACTGTTGGTGGGAATGTAAATTGATACAGCCACTATGGAGAACAGTATGGAGGTTCCTTAAAAAACTAAAAATAAAATTACCATATGACCAAGCAATCCCACTTCTGGGCATATATCCAGAGAAAACCATAATTCAGAAAGACACATGTACCCCAATATTCATTGCAGCACTATTTACAATAGCCAGGTCATGGGAGCAACCTAAATGCCCATTGACAGATGAATTGATAAAGAAGATGTGGTACATATATACAATGGATATTACTCAGCCTTAAAAAGGAACGAAAGTGGGTCATTTGTTGAGACATGGATGGATCTAGAGACTGTCATACAGAGTGAAGTAAGTCAGAAAGAGAAAAAAATATATAGTGTATTAATGCATATATGTGGAACCTAAACCTAGAAAAATGGTACAGGTGAACTGGTTTTGCAGGGAAGAAATTGAGACACAGATGTAGAGAACAAACATATGTTCACCAAGGGGGAAATGTGGTGTGGGGGTGGTGGTGGTGGTGTGATGAATTGGGAGGTTGGGATTGACATGTATACACTGATGTGTATAAAACTGATGACTAATCAGAACCTGCTGTATAAAAAATAAATAAGATAAAATTCAAAAAAAACTGTAAAAAGAGATAAAGAAAGACATTACATAATGATCAAGGGATAAATCCAATAAAAAAAAGAAAAAGAAAATTAGGTTAATAAAATTTTAATTTAAACCAGGTGAAAAGACCTCAGTATATACGTCAGCTCTATTTTTATCAGCTTTTTAACTTTTGGCAGTTTCATTTTGTATGGAAATGGGGATAATAACTCAGTAGTGTAAATATGAGAATTAAATAATATGCATTGTTATTAAATGTATGTTTACAATTACATTGCTGAGAACATGAAGAGATGGTCTTCATCTTCAGAGCCTGAGGGACAGCAACACTTCCCATAGTTGTTTGGATTCCTAGTGTTGGTGCTGTTGAATAACTGTAGAAAGCAAACTGTCATAGCTGCTTGGAAAACTCAACAGTGGAACCATTCTACCACAAAATATAGGAGCTGATACATATTAATTTGTTTTTATTCATCAATACCTGTTGTAAATATATGTTACCTGCACTGTTGCTGCTAAATATATAGAACACCATATGTGAAATATATGGGAAAGTATAAAAGACTGGAGAACAAATGGGAACGCTAAAAGAATGGTATTATTTCTGCATTTCTTCTAAGTTTCCCAGCTTAGAAGGGAAAAGAAGGACATTTAATTTTGCTAACACATACCAAAACATGGTGTATCTCCAAATTGTAGTCTTAAATGTAGGGGCAATGGGAATGATTACACTTCTGAGTTATACTTACACCAGTGAAAATTGGTATTTAAAGTCAGACACCAATAAAATCAATTTCTTAAATATTTTCTATTTACATCCAAATTTTTTTTTAAAATATTGCTTTACCTTTAGTTTAGTAACTTCTAATAAGTTTGAAGTGGGTTTTTATCAAAAAGTAAAGGAGTTCCTCATATTCTGAATCAACATCCAAAATTTTATGTCTTTATCAAATGTTCTCTGACATTGTAAAGTTTAAGTGACATGTACCTGGTCTACTACTCAGGGTTCAGTAAGGCTGCAGAGAAGAAGGGCTGATTGTTAGTCATCCAGTGACAGCCTCAGATTCTGCAGAAATTTGTAATAGCCCACCCAACCTGCACTAAATACCTTCACGTGGCAATGGAGAGACCTGTAAAACTGTATTTTCTTTTCCAAAGGTACACATCTTTCTCCGGAGTCTTATTTCTTTACAAATGACGTATGATAGATTGGAAAAATGTCTCTCTTTCAGTCCTTAATAACTGCAGAGACTTTATAGGTCGACCACATTTGAGTAGACGCTAGAACTTTCTCAGCAGCACACCTGTTGCGTTTATCACAAAAGGGCAATCAATGCCCACACACAATGTGTTCGACTCTATCATCTCTTGGAAACACAGGAACAACCTCTACATACTCTCCTACATCCTGTTTCCATTGTATAATGTGAATACCCAAAGGTATATATGACTTTAACAATTCCTTCAATTTCTGTCATTACTTTCATTCAAAAAATTCTAAATTCAATAGTTAATCATCTTGACAGACTAACCTGTCCTGATTTTATACATTTTAATATATGTTTTAGCATTTTTAAATGAAAGTCATCTTATATTTGTTGCAGAAATTTCATTTTATATGCTAATAGGACAATCTAGATTGTATATAAATTCCTACCCTAAAACTACTCAAATACTCTTCTTTGTATTATTTCTTTGTTCTTTCACTCTGCAATATCACATTTAGAAATATCTTTCTTTCCTAAGAAAAATTCTATGGCTTGTGTAAAACATAAGATTCAAAGTTATTTCACAAAATTATATTTAACTCCTTTTTGTTTTGTTTTGTTTTTAAAAATTTTTTTAGTTCCCTGACCAGGGATCAAACCCATGTACCCTGCAGTGGAAACACAGAGTGTTAACCACTGGACCGCCAGGGAAGTCCCCTTTATACCCTTTGTTAAAGCCACAATATGTTATATAATTTTGTTTACATTTGTGAATTTATGTGACTATTTTATATTTTTAAATATGATTAAAGTATTATTCTAGTTTTTAGACTTTGTCTTTCAAAGATATGGAGTAATGTATGTACTAATTACTTTCAGTAGAACCAGAGACAGTAGAATATATAGATACAGTCTATTTAAGTATAGGATTCAGATTTTGTCTATATTATATTCTTCATATATCATGATAAAATATGTAATAAATTTATGTTTTATTTTCATATAGAGAACTGGAAAGTAAAGTAAGTATAAAGGAAACTGATAAATATATTGAAGTATATGGTTTCTGGATCTCGGTGACTGGGTTATTTTATCTCAGCTTTTATACCTTTTGAAGTTAAAAGTGGATAATTTTCAACTAAGAAGAAAACAATTATACATGATTGGGCTCAATACCTTTGCAGTACACTTTAAGTTTTAGTGTTTAAGAAGGGAACATAACTGACTGAAAGGGAAATAAGTACATGTCATAGGACAAGGTAATCTTTTGCACTCAGTATTTTGCTGAGTCCTCCCGTTTTGCTTAAGTCAATATTATTATAATGTAGGAAAGACTAATAAAAGTGTAATAATTTCAGTGTGTTAATTCAACTTCAACATAAGAAAGGAAGCTAAATATAAAAAGCCAAGGAAAGCATCTTATCTCAATAATTAACAATATATTTGATAGAGCTACCTCAGAGAATATCTGTAAAATGAGTGAAGTTGGTTTGGAAACTTCACATAATCACCATTCTAATACATTTTCCCAGATGTTCATTGACATCTTGAGACCCTTCTGTCCAGGTTTTATTCTCCCAGGATTTACATCCATATTCTATTTACCCCAGAGGCTTTTTTAGAGATAGTGCTATCTGCTAGACCATAGTTTTGACTTGACAGAGACTCTGGAAGAGTCTAGGGGAGGTTAGGAGTCACCAGAAAATACTTCCAGGATGTATATCAAGTCAAAACTATTTTTACAAGACTAGGAATTTTTGGTGAAGTTTTCCAAAAGATACATGACCTATTATTAGAATAATTTGAATGCAGAGCTAATATGACAATCCAGTTGTCTTTTATTAATCCAGCATTAAAGAAATTTACAAAACTGTAAAGCAATGACACTCTTCACACCATTCTTTTTGTTTGGGAAGATATAGTTGACCCTTGAACAACACAGTGGTTGGGGTGCCCACCATCTGAGCAGTCAAAAATCTCTGTGTAACTTTACAGTTGGTTTTCTATATCTGCAGTTCCTCATCTGAGGATTCAACCAACTACCAATTGTACAGTAATGTAACATTTAGCATTCAAAAAAAACACCAAAAAGCACACCCTCACAGTTCAAACCTGTGTTGTTCAAGAATCACTTTCATCTTATAGTGTAAGTACCTGATAATTGGTTTTTTGATTGTAAACTAAAGCTGGCATTAAGCTTTTGATTGCCAAGGAATCCATTCTAAAGATATTCATCTGAAATAACTATATTACCAACTACACAACTAGATAAAGAGCCTGGTTACCCCAACCATAAAGTTTTCCTTTTAGAAAACCCTGGTTAACCTAGGTAACTGACTGCTTGAATGACCCTACTTTTCCCCTCCCGTTTCTTTAATTCTCACTCTCATGTCTTAAATTTGCCAGTAAAGGATGAATCTGCAAAACCCTTGGCACCTCACCCTTTACACCCATAAAAGCAGAACTGCGGGTTCACTCTCTCTCACTCTCCCCATGATCTTGATATGTGGCCCCAGGTGTACCGTGCATGCCTCAGGACTTATGAGTTATACACCTTGTTTTTTCAAAGTTCTATAATGATTGTTGCTGAGCTGCATCTTGCAATCATAAGGACTAAAAGGTTGGTTCAACCACAACATAAGTTCTGGCTAGGGAACTGTCCGTTGGGGCCCCCACAAGTAGTACAAGCTCAGACAAGTGCTCTAGGTATTCCTACTCTATAGCTTCACTATCAAAATGCTGAGACCAGCATAAAAAATGTTTCTTTTTTCATTAAAAGTATGGGATTGGGCTTCCCTTGTGGCTCAGTGGTTGAGAGTTCTGCCTGCCGATGCAGGGGACACGGGTTCGTGCCCTGGTCTGGGAAGATCCCGCATGCCGCAGAGCAGCTGGGCCCATGAGCCATGGCTGCTAAGCCTGCATTTCCGGTGCCTGTGCTCCTCAATGGGAGAGACCACAACAGTGAGAGGCCAGAGTACCACAAAAAAAAAAAAAAAAATGGGATTGATGTTAATAAGGGGTTGGTTTATTATTGCTATTTTCAAGTTAATCAGTGAATATTTATAAAACATGTTATTTAAAATTTTTGAATCCAAAATATAGGTAGCTATAACCAAACAGAGGCAAAATTTCCCTGGAGTCGTTAATAAGTTTTAAGAATGTAAAGTGGTCCTGAGGACAAAACTTTCAGAATCATATGTGCTAGACAGTCTGAAACAGGTGGGATGTTAGCTGAACATTTCTGATAATAAATTTGTATTTTACAAGAGCCTCCTGGAATATTGATGCTTTAACCCAAAGTAACACACTTAAGTATGATTTTTTCGTAAATTGGGGCAAGCTATTAAAACAGATTTTATTGTGAAAGTGGGGGAAAATGATGGTCAGGAAAGAAAATTCCCATTCTATAGAGGAATATATTTACTTTTGCAGAGCTGGTAGTGATGGATTTTTAGATTCTGAATACAGCTTACTGACTCTACCATGATATGGGTTTCACACTTTAAAAGTAGAGCAGGTAGCAGATGGAACCCCATGTGTCTAAAACCATTTTCTGAACTTGTGAATGTTTTTTTCTGTTCCTAAAGGATCACTATAATTACATGTGCTATTTTGGTTAGTTCTACGAAGAAAAAAATTTCCAAATTACGTCAAAAAATCTTGTTCTAGTTTTGTTTAGTTAGTTATTAAAACACTAAGACGTAACTGAAAATACCTGTGTACTCATATTTTTAAGCAATTAATTTTTTATGTCCGAACATTTCTTCTTTTGAACTTAAATAATGTATCACCTGAACTGTAAAAACATAAAGTCCAATTTAATTATATTGAGTCGTTGTTGAAAATCATACTGATTATTCCTTGAAACCTTGATGAAAATGGCCTTTGAAAAGGCCATGGAAAAAAAGTCTAAATACAACATAAACAGGAGAAAGAAAAGATCATTAGGTGGAAATACTAAGAGGATATTTGTTGAGTGGCCTGTTTATAAAAATAATATAAATGTTGAAAATTTTAGTTTAAATATGGCTAGCTCATTTTCTGCTCAATAATTTATTTACTTTAGTATACTTTGCAAATAGTGCAAATAATTTGCCAATGTGTTTTGTTTGACGCATTTGGCCTAAACCACCAAAATGAATACAATTAAGATAGTGCAAAATTTATTGAAATTTAAAATTATCTTAATTTTATAACACATATATATATATATACTTTTCTTTGTATATCCATACTGAACCATGAGAAGAATTAAAATGAAGTATTCTGAATTCCTTAAAGAAGTAAAGATAATGTATTCAGCCAGTTTTCCCAAATATTTGCTCAGATAAAATGTTCACATTTAATTTCATACAGGTTCAGCTAAAAAAACACTTTTATGAAATAAGTTTGGGGAATATTGCATGCTTAACCTCACTTGGAGATGTACAATGTACATTAGCTTTTTAAATACTCAGAAGTGATCCAGTAAAAGTACATGTGCATTTTCTGTGTGTGTGTGTGTGTGTGCATAATTTGATTTTATGAAATCATCTGTTTTGGAACATCAGTTAATAATTATAGATATAAATAACCAAGAAAACTGAATTGGAAATGCTCTTTGAGATGAGTTCAGCTGCTTTTAATTTGGGTAAAACAAATTCACCATTTCTAAATTTCTTCCTGCCTGTAATTATAAAAGAAAAATGGTTTATCTTGTTCAAACAAGAAAAATATGGATGTTATGAGTGTTTTGTTAATAACTTGCATCTAGGCAAATATAAAGTATATCAGATATTAGAAATAAAATGTCTATGCATTAGGTATTAAGCTATAACACTAATCCTTAGGACTTTTATTGCATTCCAATTGTCTTTTGCCGAGATAAGTTTAGATATAGAACCCATTCACAATCATATTCTACATATAGTTGTCTTTTTAAAACCTGAAATGTCATTTTTTTTTACATCTTTATTGGAGTATAATTGCTTTACAATGGTGTGTTAGTTTCTGCTTTATAACAAACTAAATCAGTTATACATATACATATGTTCACATATCTCTTCCCTCTTGCATCTCTCTCCCTCCCACCCTCCCTATCCCACCCCTCTAGGTGGTCACAAAGCACCGAGCTGATCTCCTTGTGCTATGTGGCTGCTTCCCACTAGCTATCTATTTTACGTTAGGTAGTATATATACGTCCATGCAACTCTCTCACTTTGTGACAGCTTACGGTTCCCCCTCCCCATATCCTCAAGTCCATTCTCTAGTAGGTCTGTGCCTTTACTCTCATCTTATCCCTAGGCTCTTCATGACAATTATTTTTTCTTAAATTCCATATATATGTGTTAGCATATGGTATTTGTCTTTCTCTTTCTGACTTACTTCACTCTGTATGACAGACTCTAGGTCTATCCACCTCACTACAAATAGCTCAATTTTGTTTCCTTTTATGGCTGAGTAATATTGCATTGTATATATGTGCCACATCTTCTTTATCCATTCATCTGATGATGGGCATGTAGGTGGTTTCCATCTCCTGACTATTGTAAATAGAGCAACAATGAACATTTTGCTACATGACTCTTTTTGAGTTATGGTTTTCTCAGGGTACATGCCCAGTAGTGTGATTGCTGGGTCATATTTTTAGTTCTATTTGTAGTATTTTAAGGAAGCTCCATACTGTTCTCCATAGTGGCTGTACCAATTCACATTCCCACCAGCAATGCAAGAGTCTTCCCTTTTCTCTACACCCTCTCCAGAATTTATTGTTTCTAGATATTTTGCTGATGGCCATTCTGACAGGTGTGAGATGATATCTCATTTTAGTTTTGATTTGCATTTCTCTAATGATTAATGATGTTGAGCATTCATTCATGTGTTTGTTGGAAGTCTATATATCTTCTTTGGAGAAATGTCTGTTTAAGTCTTCTGCCCATTTTTGGATTGGGTTGTTTGTTTATTTCTTTGTTATTGAGCTGCATGAACTGCTTATAAATTTTGGAGGTTGATCCTTTGTCAGTTGCTTCATTTGCAAATATTTTCTCCCATTCTAAGGGTTGTCTTTGATCTTGTTTATGGTTTCCTTGGCTGTGCAAAAGTTTTGAAGTTTCATTACATCCCATTTGTTTATTTTTGTTTTTATTTCCATTCCTCTAGCAGGTGGGTCAAAAAGGATCTTGCTGTGATTTATGTCATAGAGTGTTCTGCCTGTTTTCCTCTAAGAGTTTGATAGTTTCTGGCCTTACATTTAGGTCTTTAATCCATTTTGAGCTTATTTTTGTGTATGGTGTTAGGGAGTGATCTAATCTCATCTTTTACATGTACCTGTCCAGTTTTCCCAGCACCACTTATTGAAGAGTCTGTCTTTTCTCCATTTTATATTCTTGTCTCCTTTATCAAAGATAAGGTGACCATATGTGCATGGATTTACCTCTGAGCTTTCTATCCTGTTCCATTGATCTATCTTTCTGCTTTTGTGCCAGTACTATACTGTCTTGACTACTCCAGCTTTGTAGTACAGTCTGAAGTCAGAGAGCCTGATTCCTCCAGCTCCATTTATCGTTCTCAAGATTTCTTTTGCTATTCGGGGTCTTTGTGTTTCCATACAAATTGGGATTTTTTTTGCTCTAGTTCTGTGAAAAATGCCAGTGGTAGTTTGATAAGGATTGCATTGAATCTGTAGATTGCTTTGGGTAGTAGACTCATTTTCACAAAGTTGATTCTTCCAATCTAAGAACATAGTATATATCTCCATCTATTTGGAGCATCTTTAATTTCTTTCATCAGTGTCTTACAATTTTCTGCATACAGGTCTTTTTTCTCCTTAGGTAGGTTTATTCCTAGATATTTTATTCTTTTTGTTGCAATCGTAAATGGGAGTGTTTTCTTGATTTCAACTTCAGATTTTTCATCATTAGTGTATAGGAATGCCAGAGATTTCTGTGCATTAAACTTGTATCCTGCTACTTTACCAAATTCATTGATTGGCTCTAGTAGTTTTCTGGTGACATCTTTAGGATTCTCTATGTATAGTATCATGTCATCTGCAAACAGTGACAGCTTTACTTCTTCTTTTCAGATTTGGATTCCTTTTATTTCTTTTTCTTCTCTGATTGCTTTGGTAAAACTTCCAAAATTATGTTGAATAAGAATGGTGAGAGTGGGCAACCTTGTCTTTTTCCTGATCTTAGTGGAAATGCTTTCAGTTTTTCACCATTGAGGATGATGTTTGCTGTGGGTTTGTCATATATGGCCTTTATTATGTTGAGGAAAGTTCCCTTTATGCCTACTTTATGCAGGGTTTTTATCATAAATGGGTGTTGAATTTTGTCGAAAGTTTCTCTACATCTGTTGAGATGACCATATGTTTTTTTCTCCTTCAATTTGTTAATATTGTGTATCACATTGATTGATTTACATATATTGAAGAATCCTTGTATTCCTGGAATAAACCCCATTTGCTCATGGTGTATGATCTTTTTAATGTGCTGTTGCATTCTGTTTGCTAGTATTTTGTTGAGGATTTTTGCATCTATGTTCATCAGTGATATTGGCCTGTAGTTTCCTTTCTTTGTGACATCCTTGTCTGGTTTTGATATCATGGTGACTGTGGCCTCGTAGAATGAGTTTGGGAGTGTTCCTCCCTCTGCTATATTTTGGAAGAGTTTGAGAAGGAGTGGTGTTAGCTCTTCTCTAAATGTTTGAAAGAATTTGCCTGTGAAGCCATCTTGTCCTGGGCTTTTGTGTGTTGGAAGATATTTAATCGTAGTTTCAATTTCAGTGATTGTGATTAGTCTGTTCATATTTTCTATTTCTTCCTCGTTCAGACTTGCCACGTTGTGCATTTCTAAGAATTTGTCCGTTTCTTCCAGGTTGTGCATTTTATTGGCATAGAGTTGCTTGTAGTAATCTCTAATGATCTTTAGTATTTCTGCAGTGTCAGTTGTTACTTCTCCTTTTTTATTTCTAATTCTATTTATTTGAGCCTTTTTTTTTTTTGATGAGTCTGGCTAATGGTTTATCAATTTTGTTTATCTTCTCAAAGAACCAGCTTTTAGTTTTATTGATCTTTGCTATCATTTCCTTCATTTCTTTTTCAATTATTAATAATCTGATCTTTATTTTTTCTTTCCTTCTGCTAACTTTGGGACTTTTTTATTCTTCTTTCTCTAATTGCTTTAGGTGCAAGTTTAGATTGTTTATTTGTGATATTTCCTATTTCTTAAGGTAGGATTGTATTGCTATAAACTTCCTTCGTAGAACTGCTTTTGCTGCATCCCATAGGTTTTGGGTTGTCGTGTCTCCATTGTCATTTCTTTCTAGGTATTTATTGGTTTCCTGTTTGATTTCTTCAGTGATCACTTCGTTATTAAGTAGTGTATTGTTTAGCTTCCATGTGTTTGTATTTTTTTACAGATCTTTTCCTGGAATTGATATTTGGTCTCATAGCATTGTGGTCAGAAATGATACTTGATACAATTTCAATTTTCTTAAATTTACCAAGGCTTGATTTGTGAGCCAAGTTATGACCTATCCTTGAGAATGTTCCATAAGCACTTGAGAAAAATGTGTATTCTGTTGTTTTTGGATGGAATGTCCTATACATATCAATTAAGTCCATCTTGTTTAATGTATCATTTAAAGCTTCTGTTTCCTTATTTATTTTCATTTTGGATGATCTGTCCATTGGTCTAAGTGGGGTGTTAAAGTCTCCTACTATGAATGTGTTACTGTCGATTTCCCCTTATGTTGCTTTAGTATGAGCCTTATGTATTGAGGTGCTCCTATGTTTAGTGCATAAATATTTACAATTGTTATATCTTCTTCTTGGATTGATTCCTTGATCATTATGTAGTGTCCTTCTTTGTATCTTCCAATAGTCTTTATTTTATAGTCTATTTAGTCTGATATGAAAATTGCTACTCCAGCTTTCTTTTGGTTTCCATTTGCATGGGATATCTTTTTCTATCCCCTCACTTTCAGTCTGTATGTGTCTCTAGGTCTGAAGTGGGTCTCTTGTAGACAGCATATATATGGGTCTTATTTTTGTATCCATTCAGCCAGTCTGTGTCTTTTGGTGGGAGCATTTAATCCATTTTTATTTAAGGTAATTATCATTATGTATGTTCCTATTCCCATTTTCTTAATTGTTTTGGGTTTGTTATCTTAGGTCTTTTCCATCTCTTGTGTTTCTTGCCTAGAGAAGATCCTTTAGCATTTGTTGTAAAGCTGGTTTGGTTGTGCTGAGCTCTCTCAGCTTTTGCTTGTCTATAAAGGTTTTAATTTCTCCATTGAATCTGAATGAGATCCTTGCTGGGTAGAGTAATCTTGGATGTAGGTTTTCTCCTTCATCTCTTTGACAATGTCCTGCCAGTCCGTTATGGCTTGCAGAGTTTCTGCTGAAAGGTCAGCTGTTAACCTTATGGGGATTCCCTTGTGTGTTATTTGTTGTTTTTCCCTTGCTGCTTTTAATTTGTTTTATTTGTATTTAATATTTGACAGTATGATTAATATGTGTCTTGGCATGTTTCTCCTTGGATTTATCCTGTATGGGACTCTCTGTGCTTCCTGGGCTTGATTAACTATTTCCTTTCCCATATTAGGGAAATTTTCAAGTGTAATCTCTTCAAATATTTTCTCAGTCCCTTTCTTTTTCTCTTCTTCTCCTGGAACCCCTATAACTCAAATGTTGGTGCATTTTATGTTTTCCCAGTAGTCTCTGAGATTGTCATCAGTTCTTTCTATTCTTTTTTCTTTATGCTGCTTGGCAGTAGTTATTTCCATTACTTTGTCTTCCAGGTAACTTATCTTTTCTTCTGCCTTAGTTATTCTGCTATTGATCTCTTCTAGAGTATTTTTAATTTCATTTATTATGTTGTTCATCATTGCTTGTTTCATGTTTAGTTCTTTTAGGTCTTTATTAAATGTTTCTTGCATGTTGTCTATTCTATTTCCAAAATTTTGGATCATCTTTACTATTATTATTCTGAATTATTTTTCAGGTAGACTGCCTATTTCCTCTTCATTTGTTAGGTCTGGTGGGTTTTTATCTTGCTCCTTCATCTGCTGTGTGTTTTTCTGGCTTTTATTTTTGCTTATCTTACTGTGTTTGGGGTCTCCTTTTTGCAGGCTGCAAGTTTGTAGTTCCCATTGTTTTTGGTGTCTGTCCCCAGTAGCTAAAGTTGGTTCAGTGGTTTGTGTAGGTTTCCTGGTGAAGGGAACTAGTGCTTGTATGCTGGTGCATGAGGTTGGATCTTGTCTTTCTGGTTGGCAGGTCCACGTCTGATGGTGTGTTTTGGGGTATCTGTGGACTTATTATGATTTTAAGCAACCTCTCTGCTAATGGGTGGGGTTTTTTTCCTGTCTTGCTAGTTGTTTGGCATAAGGTGTCTAGCACTGTAGCTTGCTGGTTGTTGAGTGAAGCTGGGTGTTGCTGTTGAGATAGAGATCTCTGGGAGATTTTCGCCATTTGATATTATGTGGAGGTGGGAGTTCTTTTGTGGACCAGTGTCCTGAAGTTGGCTCTCCCACCTCAGAGGCACAGCACTGACTCTTGGCTGGAGCACCAACAGCCTGTCCTCCACACGGCTCAGAATAAAAAGGAGAAAAAGTAGAAAGAAAGAAGGAAAGAGGAAAAATAAAATAAAATAAATTTATTAAAAAATAATTATTAAGAAATTTTTTTAAGTATAAAAAAAGAAAAAGAAAAAATAAACAGATGGATAGAACCCTAGGACAAATGGTGAAAGCAAAGCTATACAGACAAAATGTTACACGGAAGCATACACATACTCACACACAAAAAGAGGAAAAGTGGAAAAAATTAATAAATCTTGCTCTCAAAGTCCATCTCCTCAATTTGGGATGATTCATTGTCTATTCAGGTATTCCACAGATGCAGGATACATCAAGTTGATTGTGGAGATTTAATCTGCTGCTCCTGAAGCTGCTGGGAGAGATTTCCCTTTTTCTTCTATGTTTGCACAGCTCCCAGGGTTCAGCTTTGGATTTGACCCCGTCTCTGCATGTAGGTTGCCAGAGGGCTTCTGTTCTTCTCTCAGACAGGACGGGGTTAAAGGAGCCGCTGATTCAGGGGCTCTGGATCACTCAGGCTGGGAGGAGGGAGGGGTACGGAATGCAGGGCAAGACTGAGATTGCAGAGGCCGGCGTGACGTTGCACCAGCCTGAGGTGCGCTGTGTGTTCTCCTGGAGAAGCAGTCTACAGATGCAATGAAATCACTATCAAAATTTTATTTTTTTTAGAAAGGCAAAACAGGATCCTAAAACTTATATGAACCTCCAAGGGATCTCAGATAACTACAATTATATTTAAAAAGGAAAACGAAGTGAGAGCATCCATACTTCCTGATTTCAAAACTTGCTGCAAGGTTAAGTAATCAACATGGTGTGGTACTAACATAAAGTACTGGCATAAGGCATAGACATATGAACAAATAGAATAGAATAAAGGGTCCAGATTGACCCAAATATCTGTGACCAAAAGATTTTCAACAATGGTTTCCAAACTAGCCAGTAGGGAAAAAACAGTCTCTCAACAAATATTCTAAGACAATTTGATAACAGTATGCAAAAGAAAAAATGTGGGACACCTACCTATACCCATATGCAAAACAAAACAAAAACAAACAAACAAAAAAGCTCAAAATGGATTAATGACCTAAATATAAATTCTAAAACTATTAAATTCAGAAGAACACATGGGATAAATCCTCAAAACATCAGATCTGGCAATGAATTTTATGATTTGACATGAAAGACATGAATACAAAATTGGACTCTATAAAATTAATTTTTTTTTCATCAAAGGATGTATCAAGAATATGAAAACACAAACTCCAGAATGGGAGAAATTATTTCCAAATCATATATCTGTTAAGTGTTTAGCACCCAGAACTTGTAAGGGTTCTAACAAAGAACTGTTACAAGTTGACAACAAAAAAGACAAAAAACAATTAAAATTGGGCAAAGGGCTTAAACAAACATTTCTTCAAAGAAGGTATACAGATGGTCAATAAGCACAGGAAAAGATCAACATTATTGATCATGAAAAATTCAAGTCAAAAACCACAGTGAGCCGACTCTTCATGTCCATTAGAATGGCTTTAATCAAAAAAACGGAAAATAACAAGTTCTGGTAAATATGTGTAGAAATAGGCATCCTTGTACACTGCTAGGAGAAGTGTAAAATGGTGCAGCTACTATAGTAAACAGTTTGATTGTTCATCAAAAAGTTAAACATGGAATTACCATATAACCCAGCAATTCTACTCTTATGCATATACCCAAGAGAAATGAAAACATTATGTCCACACAGAAACTTGTACACAAATGCTTATTTCAGAATTATTTGTAATATCCAAAAGGTAGAAACAACCTAAATATCCTTCAACAGATGAATGAATAAACAAATTGTTGTATATACTATGTTATGTATAACATCAAAAAGGAACTTAAAAAGGAACGAAATATTGATACATGATACAACTTGGATGAACCTTGAAAACATGTTATGTGAGTGAGAGGAGACAAACACAAAATCTGGCATATTGGATTATTCTTTTTATATGTCTAAAATAGGCAAACCCATAGAGATAGAAAGCAGGTCAGAGGTTAACAGAGAATAGTATGTAGGTATATGGATGATTATGTAAAGAGTATGTGGTGTTTTTGTGAGGTGATTAAAAAAATTTGAAATGAGAGTTGGTGATTGCACAACATTGTGAAGACACTAAATACCAACGAAATGTACACTAAATACCAGTGGATTGTATACTTTAAAATGATTAATGAATTTCACATCTAGTTTAAGGAATCATGCACAACTATCATAGTCTTTCTTTGTCAGTAAGAAATATAAGTTTCAAGTTCATTATATGCGTTCTAAACCAAAGTGTAATATTTATATTTTTCCATTAATATTATATTTTTAAAGAATTGAAGTACCTAGCATTTTACTCTTCTTAGTAATATATTATTATATAGCTAAGCTTTTCAGCTGTGGAAATATTATTTTATTAACCTAAAAAGAGGGGGGCAAACTTCTTTAAACTGGTTATAGAACATAAGTAAAATATTAAAATAGTGTTACTTATAAGTAAAGCACTATGCTTCATCTTGCTAAATTTCACACAGTGGTTCAATATATTTTGTATGACATGCATCTTACTCAGGCTTAGCAGAGATAGTGATTAAAATAATGACAGAAGTTTTTATACATAATAAAATGAATGTAGAATAGTAAAAAAAACACTAGAGTTGGGTTTACCTACTGAATGGTTTAATATAAATTACAGTAATCTCTAGAAAATATTACTGTTGTTGTGCTTTAGAGTTAAGCAAACTAGAGGTAGCAGAGATATACAAATGGCTATTGTATCATTTTTACAAGAGTCTTTCTTAATTCACTATTCAGAAGATTTAAGAACTAATGATAACTAATGACACTGCATTAAAATTGCTTTTCTCTTTTCATCATAAAAGGACATACTAAAAATGATTAAGGATTACATTGTAATTTAGCTGTAATGTCTGTTTCAACTTAACTGACACAATTTTTTTCCTAAATTGTACATGAACTTATTGGGGAAAATATGTTAAGAAATTTAGCATGTTCTGTGTTTCAGGAACAGAATACTATTTCCTGTTACCATATTTTTCTATGACATAATCAGTGATAACCTTAACAGAGTCATCATGCATACTATGAACTCATCTCTGTTTTGTGACATATTTCTGGCAAGACTGACCTAAAAGCAGAGTTAATTTTACTGTGTAAGTTATCACTGTTCAATTAAATAGAAACCGAAATCAACCTGCCTTTAAGAAATACAATAATTTATTATCTTGTACACCCAGAAAGTTCAGAGGTGGTTTTGGCTTCAGTAACAATTGGATCCAGGGACTGAGATAATTTTATTAGAAATCAATCTTTCTTCTTCTCATGACTCTGCTTACCTCCCTTTGGCACTATTCCCAGACAGGGATTCCACCTCTACATTTTGACAACTTCAGTGGAAAAAGTGAACTTCTTTCCAAATATGTCAAGTAATAGCTCCTATAAGGTTCTCCTTGACTTGGTTGATTTGTACGTATCCCTGAATTGATCACTGTAGCCAATGACTTGGTACTCTGATGGAACAGGTTTGTGTTATGTGCTCCAAGAATTTGGATGTGAGCCAACCCTAAGAGTAGCCATATACTGAGAGCGAGGAAGGAACATTCACCAGAGAAATATTATAGAAACTTCACCAGAAGAAGGGTGGATAAATGTTAGGCTAAAAATGTACATATACACATAATTTAATAATAAATGTTATAATTTTTATGCAACTGAAAAACTGTTCATGTACATTAGCCACTAGACACTGATGACATTATAAGTTAACTTGTACACATACACATTGAAAAATAAGTTTTATAAGCAACATGCTTTCTACAGAAACGCATGCCAGGTTCAATATGAGCTATATTTCCATCTTAGAAGAATTTTGTGTAACTGGAATCAGCAGTTTGAATTCTCTCAATTATGCATGTACAATAGAGGCTGCACATTTTGAAGATTTGTTTAATACTCTGATTTCTATAATAAATGGGAATATGGATTAACTAGCAGCCATTTTAGAATTACTATTGCAACAATGAGAAAGTCAGCATATTACACATGAACACACAGAGGCATATATTTTTAAGAAGTCAACACATTACCTATCGAAAAACCAAGTTATGGGTACTAGAACCTGAAAAAAGCTGGAAGAAAGGTGCTGACATTCTTTAATGTTAAGCCATGTTATAACCTAAAATATACTATTATTACTCAAATTTCAATGATATCTATATATCCTAATTTTAAAATAATGTACTTTTTATTTTTCAAATAAATGTTGGTACTGAATCTGAGACTCCAGGGTTTACCAGTATAACTCAGTAGTTTAGTTTTTACATGCTGGCTATCCTAGCATAAGTTTAAAAAGTAAACCTGAGTAAAATACAGCAAAGTTGGTTTTCAATTGTCTCACAGTCCACTAATATTTATCAACAAAAAGGACACTGAAAACTATGATGCAATTTTAAATATATAATAATTGGTATATTATGCAGTATTGAGGGAACATATGTAAGATAGTAAATGATTCCATATTTAGATGGGTAGAGGAAACAATATAAATAAATAATGTTTAAATATTTTGTAATATAAATGGAAATATGCCAGGTGAGGAAGGGGAGCATTACATGATGGAGGAATCGTTTGAAAGATTTCATGGAAGTATGCAGAGATATGGCATTTCAATAGATTATTTAGTGTCTATGGTGTGTGAAGGAGTCACTCGTGAAATTTCTGGGAAAGGAAGCTGGTGCTGACATTAATATATAACTATCTAAAGAGTTTAAATTTTATCTTGTAGACAAGCAATCCTCAACATTTTGGCCTCAAGAATTCTTTACACTCTTAAAAAAAATTGTTGACTCCAAGGAGCTTTAGTCTCTCTAGTTGGATATTTAAGGTGCATCATCTCTGTAGTGGAAATTAACACTGAGAAAATGTTAAAATAATAGTTTAATATTATTTAACTGCATCATGCAGATCTTAAATATACTAACATTTCAATTTAGATCAAAAAATTAATATCATTACTAATCTTTTCTGTAAAGTTTGTAAGTATTTAGATGCTATGACAGTCAACAAGTTTTTCAAAGCTCTAATTTTCATTTAAAAGCCTGCATGTTGGGCTTCCCTGGAGACGCAGTGGTTGAGAGTCTGCCTGCCAATGCAGGGGACACGAGTTCATGCCCCGGTCCGGGAAGATCCCACATGCCGCAGAGCGGCTGGGTCCGTGAGCCATGGCTGCTGAGCCTGCGCATCCAGAGCCTGTGCTCCACAACGGGAGAGGCCACAACAGTGAGAGACCCGTGTACTGCAAAAAAAAAAAAAAAAAAGCATGCATGTTAATATTGATATCAGATACAGTTGTTTGTTTTCATTGGAGTGACTATCTTTGCTCCTTTTTGAGAAAATGTCTACCAAATACCCAAGTTTACATAGTTTCCCTGTTGTTCATTTTTTAAAAATAAAAATGGAGTTCAATGAAAATGCAGGTAGTTCAGCTCACACTGCAAGCAATCACTCATGTGTTTTCCTCAAGACAACTGTTACATGATAAGGCTGAAATTATTTATGTTTACTTCCCATTTTCCACACAGTGTGATGAAATCAAATGTACCCAGGGTCAAGATTTAATGCAATTAACATTTTGTACTGATTTACCAAGGACATTTTTAAATGAACCTATGCAACAGTTACTTTAAAAAATAAGACAGACTGTGTAACAGTGAAGAACATGGTTCTTAGAGTACTCTGGCTCCATTGGCTTGATTTCATGCCAATGTGCTTGCAGTTTTACCCAACATTACTTTTGCAACAATAGTGCAAAATGTCAATACAGTGGAAAGGTATGTTCACTTTTAATATTATTATGAAGATATTTTTGACCCTGAAGATCCCCTGAAAAATGCCTTGGAGATGTCCAGCATCTGTAGAACACTTTGAGAACTGTTGTCATAGGTAATGAGGAGTATAGAAAAATTCAATGTTTATATTTTAAAATTCCAAATATCTGTGTGATATAGTATAGGCAGGGTTTCTAAAGTTTTACTGAATAGGATGACTTTATTATATTTAGGTTCTATTGGAGAGAGGCAAATTCCAGAGTTTTCAGTAGAACATTATTCAATTGTCCACAACAAGAGACTGAAATGAATCATGATGTCAATGGAAAAAAGAAAGGAATATGATTAATTTTGGAGTTAATAAAAAGAGACTTGGAATTGATTAAATGAAGGGATTGGGTCAAAAGACAGTGCTCACTAATGCTTCAGATATCACATTTGATTGACCAAGTGAGTAATGATGTTATTACTCAAGATGGAGCTGGCCAGCGAAATAAGTATTTAGTTAAGTTTGAGAAAATAATACCATGCATTTTACATGTTTTTAAAAATATGTTAACATTATGGTACTTATAAAAAATAACAGTTAATAAACATATAATGAGATTTTAATAACTAAGAAATATGCTTGGGAAAGCAAAGATTACCATAAAAACTGACTCAAGCATCAGTTATTCAGATGAACTTATGGGAGGCTAGCTATGAGAACTGTTCCTCTAGTTCTGCACAGCATGGCCCTAGTGCCTGAAGCCTTCCTCTATTCCCTAGTACACAACACAGGCTATGATATAGAGTAGGTGCTTAAAAATGGATGGGGACATCAATGAATCAATGAGAATCATCAACTGACAAAGCAAAGAACAAAAATCCAGAGAAGATAACACTTATTCAGTTAGCGGAACAATTACATAAAAATAAATGGCAATAGTGCTAAGCCAGGGATAGACTGAATAGTACAAAATAATCCCATAAAAACTTGATTCTAAAAAATATTTTAATAATTTAATAAATAATGGAGGCAGGATTACAAATGAAGGATGAAGAGATTATATGCTAATGTTAAGAGAATTAATTATAGTATAAAATAATTCAGCCTTACACAACATAAAACATAAAGTGTTAATATTAACAGCAATCTAATAGAAGAAACTAGCTATAAACATTTACTTATAGTTAAGCAAGGACTTTCTAAGCATGGAACCAACGGAAAAGTCAATAAGAAAGTGTTGATAAATTTTACAAAATAAAATTTAAAATATACAAGATTTAAGATACAACAAGATATATTTAAAATATAATTTTCTCTTTACCCATTCCTATTTTTATGTTCAGGACCCTGGAAAGAGTCAAAGCATATATAAAGATGTGTTACAAGAAAAAATAATTTTCCCAGTTGCCATAATGAAAAGTAACATTTATTGTACGCTTAATTAAAGTTATATTGCCCTAATCTTTTTATATTCATTTTCTTGTTAACTACTACTTTGTTGAAACAAAAACAGAAACAGATATTTGGCTAGCAAGATTTGAAAGTGAATCTTTGATAATGAACATATTTGAATGAAACCTCAAGGAGACAACTTTTTTTTCCTGTCTAATTGAAAAATGTCGAAAATAGACACATTCAATGTGTATGGGGTGAAAAAATACTTCAATTCTCTGCTTTTATGAGAATAAATTGGTGTAATTTTTCCCTATGTGTAATTTTTTCTGCATATTGTAACTACATAATGAATATTAATACTTTATATTTATTATGAAATCAGGGACATAAAGGGAATGGATAAAATTAGCATTTAGGAAGAAAATAAATGTTCAAAAAGCCCATTTAGTCAATTATCATTGTCAAATGCCATATATGTATTGGAGAGGGGTGAGATTCAAGCACCTAGTATGTGGTTACTAGTGACATTTTCAGGGCAACTTCCAGATTACCAATTTTCTCTGTTCTATATGCAGTAGAATATGTGTGTGTGTGTGTATGCGAGCTCACACATGCCCATGTATGTTGAAGGCCAGTGTGGAGGGCTGTGGAGAGAGAAAGAGAGCGAGCACAAGATTGAGACTGATTGACAGAGAGGGAATTAACTCAAGCAATAAATAATAAACAAGTTCCTTACTTAGGTAAATTTCCTGACGGCCTCTTGCTGTAGAAAATTCGAGGATTATCATCTGTAATATCCAAGTTGATGCTTAACCATCTCCCTATCCATAACTTACCTCCTTCAGTAGTTAGCCATATTAATTTTCCTCCTGAGTAATTTTGATATAATTATATTTGTACTTATTTTCACATCGATGTTTATAATTGACTGCTTAATGTTATTTCTGAGTATGCATTTGTTAAAATAATGGGCACCATATATCTAAGGAAAATTTATTGAAGAAATGATAAATATTTGTCCAATAGGAATAAAAATGTTAAATTTGACTGCCTCAAATGCTTTGATTGTAAAATATTAAACTGTAATATGAACCAGAGACCTATGTCCAGTAATATTAAATTTTTACACTCTTCCTATTGTTCTTCATTTTTCTTCTGTTATGTTTCTTTTCCTTCCTTACTACATTTTACAATATGAAAGTCACAACCTTAGCATACTTATTAGCAGTAAGGACATTAAGAAGAAAGTGATTCAGTATGGGAAAAATAAAATAACTACAGTTCTAGTAATTCTTCTACTAAAATAAAATGTTCTCTACAGGTAATTAAGAATGATCAGCTGGATTCTTCTGTCTGTTCTGAGAGCATGAATTCCCTGCTTTCCAAGAAATGGTTGTTTTGCTTTTGCCCCATCAGGAGCCTGCATTTTATTCAATTAAAGGCAACATTAACAGTGTAATTTGGGAAGCTCCGATAAATTTCATATATTCATATTCAGTCACTCTTCTATGTTCATAAGTCATTAAATGCCTGCTTATATCAGCACTTAATTATCTTGGGTGATGAACAGATATACAGTAACAGTTTGTCAGCAAATTAGTATATGTCAAATGTGTCCCCTTTCTCTTTTTCAATATCACAAACTTGTTGCAAACCATTACCATATTTCTCCTAACTAAAACATCCAATTTTGTCCTTGCAATCCCATATCTAGAAGATAATATAGGAGAAAATATATGTAACCATAGTTTTTTTTAATGGATGTTTAGATAAACACCAAAAGCACAATCCATGGAAAGGATTAATCTCCAAAATATATAAATAGCTCATGCAGTTCAATATTATAAAAACAAATAACTCAGTCTAAAAATGGGCAGAAGACCTAAATAGACTTTTCTCCAAAGAAGACATACAGATGGCCAAGAAACACATGAAAATCTGTTCAATATCACTAATTATTAGAGAAATGCAAATCAAAACTACAATAAGGTGTCACCTCACACTGGTTAGAATGGGCATCATCAGAAAATCTACAAAAAACAAATGCTGGAGATGGTGTGGAGAAATGGGAACCCTCTTGCACTGTTGGTGGAATGTAAATTGATACATCCATTATGGAGAACAGTGTAGAGGTTCCTTAAAAAGCTAAAAATAGAATTACTATATGACCCATCAATCCCACTACTGGGCATATACCCTGAGAAAACCATAATTCAAAAAGACACATGCACCCCAATGTTCATTGCAGCCCTATTTACAATAGCCAGGTCATGGAAGCAACCTAAATAACCATCAACAGACGAATTGATAAAGAAGATGTTGTCCATATATACAGTGGAATATTATTCAGCCATAAAAAAAATGAAATTGGGTCATTTGTAGAGATGTGGATGAATCTAGAGACTGTCCTACAGAGTGAAGTAAGTCAGGAAGAGAAAAACAAATATCATATATTAATGCATATATGTGGAACATAGAAATATGGTACAGATGAACAGGTTTGCAGGGTAGAAATTGATACACAGACGTAGAGAACAAACATATGGACACCAAGGTAGGAAAGCAGGGGGTGGGGGGGGGCTGGTTGTTGGTGCTGTGATGAACTGAGAGATTGGGCTTGACATATATATATATATACTAATATGTATAAAATGGATAAATAATAAGAATCCGCTGTATAAAAAATGAAATAAAATTCAAGAAAAATTGAGAGATGGGAATAGGTAATGCAAATAGAAATGACAAAAAGCTGGGGTAGCGATTCTCATATCAGACATCATAGACTTTTTTTTAATCTGTAATAAATAAAAGAAGGATATTATATAATGATAAAGGGATTAATAGAAGAGGATATTGCACTCATTATCATATGTGCACTTAATACAGGAGCACATAAACATAATGGCAATATTAACAGACATAAACGGAGACAGTGACAATAATACAATAATAGTAGGGGATTTTAACACCCCATTTACACCAACAGGCAGATCATCCAAATGCAATCAATAAGGAAACAGTAGTCCTCAATGACAAACTATATATACATTTAACCAGGCTTCTCAAGAAGTAAAGTGAGGGGATCCAAATAAACAAAATAAGAGATGACAGAGGAGAAATAACAACCAATAACACAGAGATACAAAAACTCATAAGACAATATTATAAACAGTTATGTGCCAATAAATTGGACAATCTACAAAGTGAACACATCTCTAGAAGCATATAACCTGCCAAGACTGAATCAGGAAGAAATAGACAATCCCAAAAGACTAATCACTAATTGTGAATTCACATTTGTGATAAAAACAAACAAACAAACAAAGAAACACCTCTCAGCAAATGAAAGTCCTGTACTGGATGGCTTCACAGGGAAATTTTACCACACATATAAAGATCTAATAACTGTATTTCTCAAACTCTTCCAAGACATTAAAGAGAAATGTGCACTCCCAAATTCATTCTATGAATCCACCACTTCCCTGATACCCAAACCAAAGAAACTCCAAAATTAAAATTACAGACCAATATCTCTGATGAATACAGATGCAAAAATTATCAACACAATACAAGCAAACAAATTTCAACAATATATAATCAGCATCATATACCGTGATCATATTGGATTTATGCAGAGAACCAAGGATGGTTTTATATTTGCAAGTCAATCAATGTGATATACTACATTAACAAAAGAAAGGACAAAAATCACAGGATCATCTCAATAGATGGATAAAAAACATTTGACAAAATTCAACATCCATTCATGACAAAAACTCATTAAAATTGGTATAGAGGGAGCATATATCTCAAAATAATAAGGACCATTTATAACAAACCCACAGCTAACATCATACTGAATGGTGAAAAGTTGAAAGCCTTTCCTTTAAAACCAGGAACAAGACAAAGATGCTCATTTTCATCATTTCTGTTTAACGTTTTTGTACTGTAAGTAAGTCCTAGCCATAGCAATCAGACAGGAAGAAATAAAGACATCCAAATTGGAAGAGAGAAGTAAAATTGTTCTTACTTGTAGGTGTCATGATATTATATATAGAAAATCCTAGAGTCTACCAAAAAGCTATTAAAACAAATAAATGAAGAAAATTAAATTACTAATTTGAAAAGATGCATGCACTCCTATGTTCATAGCAGCATTGTTTTCAAAAGCCAAGATATGGAAGCAACCTAAGTGTCCATCAACATATGAATGGATAAAGAAGATGTCACATACACACACACACACACACACACACACACACACACACACACACACAGAGTGGAATATTACTCTGCTATAAAAAGAATGAAATTGTGTCATTTCCAACAACATGGATGGACTTGGAGTATATTATGCATAGTGAAATAAGTCAGACAGGGAAAGACAAAACTTTATGGTGTCACTTATACTTAGAGTCTAAAAAAATAAAACAAATGAATATATATAAGAAAATTGAAAGAGTCTCACAGAGAGCCAACTAGTGGTTACTACTGTGAAGAAAATAGGGTAGAGGAGCATAATAGGGGTAAAGGATTAAGAGATACAAACTACTACATATAAAATAAATAAGCAACAAAAATATATTGTACAGCACAGTAAAATACAGCCATTATTTTATAGTAACTTTAAATGGAGTATAATTTATAAAAATATTGAATCATTATGTTGTAAACTGAAACTACTATAATACTACAAATTAACTATACTTCAGTTCAAAAATAGATGAATGTAATCCCTATCAAATTACCAATGGCATTCTTCACAGAATTAGAACAAAAATTTTACAATTCGTATGGAAACACAAAAGACCCCAAATAGCCAAAGCAATCTTGAGAAAGAAAACCTGAGCTGGAGGAATCAGTCTCCCCAATGTCAAACTATACCACAAAGCTACAGTAATCAAGATAGTACGGTACTGGCACAAAAACAGAAATATAGATCAATGCTACAGGATAGAATGCCCAGAGATAAACCCATGCACATATTGTCACTGAATTTATGGCAAAGGAGGCAAGAACATACAATGGAAAAAAGACAGCCTCTTCAGTAAGTGGTGCTGGCAGAACTGGACAGCTACATGTAAAATAATTCAATTAGAACACTACCTAACACCATACACAAAAATAAACTCAAAATGGAGTAAAGACCTAAATGTAAAACTAGACACTATAAAACTCTAAGAAGAAAACAGGAAAAACATACTTTGACATAGACCACAGCAAGATCTTTTTTGACCCACCTCCTAGAGTAATGGAAATAAAAGCAAAAATAAACAAATGGGATTTAATTAAACTTAAAAGCTTTTGCAAAGCAAAGGAAGCCATAAACAAGACAAAAAGACAACACTCAGAATGGGAGAAATTATTTGCAAGTGAAACAATGGACAAAGGATTAATCTCCAAAATATGCAAACAGTTCATGGATCTCAATATCAAAAAAACAAACAATCCAATTAAAAAATGGGCAGAAGACCTAAAGAGATATTTCACCAAGGAAGACATACAGATGGCCAAGAGTCAAATGAAAGATGCTCAACATCACTAATTATTAGAGAAATGCCAATCAAAACTACAATGGGGTATCACCTCATGCTGGTCAGAATGGCCATTATCAAAAAATCTAGAAACAATTAATGGTGGAAAGGGTGAGGTGAAAAGGGGACTCTTGTGCACTGTTGGTGGGAATGTAAATTGATAGAACCACTATGGAAAACAATATATAGGTTCCTTAAAAAACTAAAAATAGAACTACCATGTGACCCAAGAATCCCACTACTGGGCATATACCCTGAGAAAACCATAATTCAAAAAGACACGTGCACCCTGATGTTCATTGCAGCACTATTTACAATAGCCAAGACACAGAAGCAACATAAATGTCCATCAACAGATGACTGGATAAAGAAGATGTAGCACATATATACAATGGAATGTTACTCAGCCATAAAAAGGAAAGAAATTGAGTTATTTGTAGTGATGTGGATGGACCTAGAGTCTATCATACAGAGTGAAATAAGTCAGAAAGAGAAAAACAAATACTGTATGCTAATGCATATATATGGAATCTAAAATCAAACATAAAAAGTGGTACTGATGAACCTAATTGCAGGGCAGGAATGAAGACATAGACATACAGAATGGACTTGAGGACACATGGTGGGAGGGGGAAGCTGGGGTGGAGTGAAAGTAGCATCGACATATATACACTACCAAATGTAAAATAGTTAGCTAGTGGGAAGCAGCAGCATAGCACAGGGAAATCAGTTCTGTGCCTTGCGATGACCTAGAAGGGTGGGATAGGGAGGATGTGAGGGAGTCTCAAGAGGAGGGGATATGGGATGTATATATGCATTTGGCTGATTCACTTTAGTGTACAACAGAAACTTACACCGTATTGTGAAGCAATTACACTCCAATAAAGATCTATTTTAAAAAATAGAGCAATATTAGAAATGCAAAAATAAAGGTGTAATCATGTTCTCTAGTAATTCACTTCTATACACACACTCACTCACAGAGACAGACATGCACACACAAGCATACTATCCAATAGAAATGATATAGAAAAGCACTGAACTAACAAAGGATAGAGTTAAGTTTTAAGGCAAGTCAGGGAAATCTTCATAGAGGACATAATGATTAGTCTGGATTCTATAGGATGAATGAATATGTGCCTGGTAGACAAAATGGCTAATACTTTCCAGAAAAGAGGGGAAATTTGTTTAAAAATATGAAAGAGAATAAGTTGTTCTGGGGACTGCAGGTAGTTGGTAATCATGCAGAACTTCTGGAGAAGTAGTTATCAGAAGTCAGAGTATAGATGCTTTACCATTTGAAAAAAAATAGTATTTACTTTAGGAAATCTGTCTGTGTACATTTGTGTGTATATCTACTTGGTCTAAAATAGTTAATATAGTGCCTATAATATTCAAGAGGGAGTACTGAACCTTTAATATTGAAAGAATCTGGACATTTTACTGGAAGACATCAATCATTAGTTAAGGGCATCTAGATATGCATGTGCTCAGTTTCTTACAACCTATTTTGTATATAATTAGATTTTTTATTTTTTAAAAATTGAGATATAATTGGAATATATCATTGTGTAAGTTTGAGGCATACCATTTCTTGGTTTGATACATTTATATAGTGCAGTATGACTGATGCAGAAGCATTAGCTAACCCCTTTATCATGTCACATAATTATCTCTTTTTGTGTTGAGGATAATTGACATATAGTCTCTTAGCAACTTAGTAATCTTGAAGTTATAATACAGTATTGTTGACTATAATAAATATGTTGTGCCTTACATCTTTAGAAGTTATTTGTCTACCAGGTGTAAATTTATACCCTTCAACAATATCTCCTCAATTTCCCCACCCCCCATATTTTGGTAATCACTTCTCTACTCTCTGTTTTCACAAGTTCAGATTTTTCATATTCACATATAAGTGTTATCATACAGTTTTGTCACTCTCTGTTTGGCTTATCTCACTCAGCATAATGTCCTCAAGGTCAATCCGTGTTGTTGCAACTGGCAGGAGTTCCTTCTTTCTCATGGTTAATTAATATTTCATTGTACATATATACCACATCTTTTTTCTTTCATCTGTTGCTGGACAAAGTTATTTCCATATCTTGGCTATTGTGAATAATGCTGTAATAAACTTGGGTGTGCAGTTATCTCTTTGAGATATTGATTTTGATTTCTTTGAATATATACTCAGGAGTGGTATTGCTTGATCATATGATCAACTTTTAATTTTTTTTAGGAACCACCATACTTTTTTCCATAATGGTAGTACTAATTTGCATTCCCACCAACAGTGGGTATAAGGGTTCTGTTTTCACTACATCCTTCCTAAGATTCGTTATGTCTTGTCTCTTTGATAAAAGCCATCTTAATGTGTATGAGATGATATCTCATTGTGGTCTTAATTTGCATTTTCCTGATGATAAGTGATGTTCAACTTTTTCCATATATATGTTGGCCATTTTTTTGTCTTCTTTGGAAAGATATCTATTCAGATCCTTTGCTCACTTTTTCATTTGGATTATTTGCTTTTTTGCTCTGGAGTTGTATGGATTATTTATACATTTTGGAATTAATTCCTATCAGAATATTATTTTTCTCATTCTGTAGGTTTCCTTTTCAATTTATTGACTATTTCCTTTGCTGTGAATAATCTTCTTATGTAAGATAGTCCTACTTATTCTAGTTCTTGTTGCCTATGTTTGGCGACGTATTCAAGAAATTATTTACTTGGACTAACTTAGAGGAAAACTTATTTTTTATTTTATTAGAGGAAAACTTATTGTAAACAAGGAACAAATTCAGATCTTGGGGAGAAGTGAAAGCCACAAGAGCATAATCATATTATCATACTCAATTTTTCATCAGTCATAACTACATTTTCATCACTTAGCCATGCTGTTCCTAAACAGAAATTTTAATATATATATATATTTTATTCTTTAAGAATGGTAGCATGGGGACTTCCCATGTGGCACTGTGGTTAAGAATCCACCTGCCAATTCAGGGGACAAGAGTTCGAACCCTGGTCCGGGAAGATCCCACATGCTGCAGAGCAACTAATCCTATGAGTCACAACTACTGGAGCCCACATGTCTAGAGCCTGTGCTCAGCAACAAGAGAAGCCACCACAATGAGAAGCTTGTGCACCACAAATAATAGTATCCCCCATTCACCACAGCCAGAGAAAGCCTGCACACAGCAACAAAGACCCAACGCAGCCATAAATAAATTAATTAATTAATTAATTAAAAAAGTAACACAGCGTTATGTGTCTATTATATCTCAGTAAAACTGAAAAAAGACTTAAAAGCACTAAAAAAAGGAAAAAAAGAATGATAGCATGTATAAAGAGTGAGTACATATATTTAATGATATCTTTGATACCAACAAAAGTAAAATGGACAAATAAATGTTCTTAAAATATTTCAGTTAAAAGTTATAAACTATGCTATAGCTTGTGCAAATTTTGAGTTTGCAGAAAAGGAACAGAATGTAATAAATTGTAGTGACAAATAGAAAAGCATTTAACTCTCAATATTTAATTTAGAAATCTCTGCACCATTATCAACCTTATGTGATATTTAAAATACAATGTTATTTGTTCAAATGTCAGCTACTACCTGCTAACTATGTACTCCTATTTTCCCTCTCTTAAATTAAAAACAATAACTTCCATAATTTTTGCAAGATTTCACTGAGACACAGTATTTTACAGGACTTTGTGATATCTAAATTTATAAACAATATTTTCACTCATCATAGTAAATTCTGGCACATGGTAGAAATTTATTACAAGTTTTTTTTTTTTTTTTCTTTCTGCAGTACGCGGGCCTCTTACTGTTGTGGCTTCTCCCATTGCGGAGCACAGGCTCCAGACGCACAGGCTCAGTGGCCATGGCTCACGGACCCAGCCGCTCCACGGCATGTGGGATCTTCCCAGACTGGAGCACGAACCCATGTCCGCTGCATCGGCAGGCAGACTCTCAACCACTGTGCCACCAGGGAAGGCCCTATTACAAGTTTTTAAATGAATGAATGAGAGTATGTTATTATCCTGCTGCTATTGTGTCATTATTAGCATATATTATGAATCTGGAAAAGGAGTAAGAGAAGGAAAAGGAATCTGATAGATAATGAAAGCCCTCAGTTTTCACAGAATCACTGTTCAAAAAAGCTAAACTTCAAGAAATAAACATTGACAGGTAATATATAATTACACAATACTATTAGTTGTTCAAAGTATTAAACAGGTGTTCATGGAGGAAAGAAAATATTTGAATGTCTTTGTAAATGTCTTTTAAAAATTGTTTTAAATACTGTAGCAAAATAAAGAATGGGTCATGGCTCCTCTCAATATTCAGCTTCTATAATCTTGTTTATTTATATCACAAATTTTAAGGCAAGCTACCAGATGGTGAAATCTACCTGTATACATTATTTCATTATCTGACAATGAGCAACCATCATTAGTTTTTTGATATTATATTTAGTCATTTTTGCTTTTTCAAATATAAAGGCCAATAGATGATTTTCTACTTCTTTTAAGAAATTTCAAGTCACTTTTATTTCCTTCTTTATGCTTTTCAGTACTTTTATGATAATATTTATTTATTTATTTTTATATTAATAAATATTTTATAGGACAAAACACTGATATGAAATTACTGAGATTTCCCACATGCTCTGTCTCTAACCCCTTTTCTCCTATTATTTAAATTTTGTATTAGCATTGTACTTTTGTTATGATCAGTGAAGTAATATTGATACAAATATTAACTAAAGTCAATACTTTACATTAGGGTTCACTTTTTGTATTGTACCTTCTATGGGTTTTCACAAATGTATAATTACACATGTCCATTATTTCTGTATCATATAGTATAACTTCACTTCCCTAAAAATCCCCTTTGTTCCACCTGTTCAGCCCTCACTCCCTCTAAACCTCTGGCAACCACTGATCTTTTTACAGTCTCCATAGTTTTGCCTTTTCCAAATTGTTATATTATTGAATTCATACAGTATTTAACATTTTCAGGTTGGTTTCTTTCACTTAATGTGTTTTTAAGGTTCTCGATGTTTCATTTTGTTTTGTTTTGTTTTGTTTTGTATTTCTATAGATTTTTTCTTTTTGTTGATGAATAATACTGCATTGTATGAATGCATCACACTTTATTTACACATTCACCTATTAAAAGACATCTTGGTTGCCTTCAAGTTTTAAAAATTATGAATAAAATTGCTATAAATATTTGTGTGCACATTTTTCTGTGGATATAAGTTTTCAAGTTAGTTATGTGAATACTTATGAGTGGGATTGCTAGGTATTACACCTTAGTTTTGTAAGAAACTCCCAAACTGTCTCCTCTTTTATGGAATGATTTTCCCCAACATCTTATAAATATACATGTTCTCCAAATATTCTTCTTCAGTCTTCATACACTGTTCCTGGGAAACTGCATATACATAAATGACTTCACCTAATGCTAAGAGGCTCATAAACAATCTCTAGTTAGTAGCCTTACCTGACACTTAAAACTCTGCATGTAATTATCAAATATATTGTATTAGATTTTCTACCAAACTTACCCCTTGATAATGGCACTGCTATCCTTGTGCCAGAAACAATCCAGAAGCACACCTGCTACCTGGCAATACTTTTTATTCCTCCTTCTTCCTCATCTACCTTATCTGATCACTAAATAAGATGTGTAGATACAAGCTCTTAATTATCTATCTTATGTGTATGTTTTTCTTCATCATTGTTTTTATTATCCCAATAATATTTTAAATGTTTATATTTTGCTCAAAATTACTTTATAGTCCCTCATTGTCTTCAAAGTAAAATCACACTTCAGCATATTTTATGCAGTCATATTTGACATTTTTCATGATACTCATTTCCTATCATGGCATCTATTATTCCAGATACAGAGATAAACATTTAACTCTTTAAATGGACTCTCAAGATAAAGATTTCCACATAATCTTCTCACAGCCAGGTACAACTTTTCCTCCACTTTACCTATATTTATTGAAAAATGTCTTTATTTCTATAAAAATTTATACAAACATTGTTTCTTCAATAAAATCTACTCTGGCTCTTAAAATAGTTCATTAGCATTTACACTATAATTTTTCTAATCATGTACTATTGTGCTAGAGTTAACCATGTATTGTCAGCTTTCCCGACTCTTTGTCATGCTGAAAACACCTTGAAGACAAAGATCTCCCCTTTTCAATTATGTAGATCCCAAACAACCTAAACCTAACAGTTAGTAAAGGCTGACTAAATATTTGTTGTATGAGTGACAATATACTATATAATGACTGAAGTGTTTGAACTAGTTGATTTTTTAATGTCACAAAGGAACTTCAGCTTTAGGGAAGGTCAGCTTATTATATTCTCATCTTGTAAAGAAAAATAAAGAAAAAATGCATGCAATTAGAAAAGAATACTTTGAAGGATTTTGCCCTTGTGTGAAAGGGCAGAGATGATATGTACTTACACTTCATACAACTTGTGAAAGAGGAAATATTTCTTTCAGAGAAACATGGGACTGGTTTCTAAAAAAATTTAAAAAGAAGTAAAATAAATAAATCTATATATTGTCACTTTGTGAAATGACATGAGTAAAAAGAAGTCTAAGAGAAAAAAATTTGTCAAAATAATTAAATATTTAATGCAATGTCCCCAAACAATTTTATAATTTCAATGATAGTTCAAATGAGAGATATATTTCAGTGAGTAATATTTTATCTCTGAACATATGAAAATAATAAACATTAAAAGGCAATGTAGAGTGTGATGTTTTTTAGTTGAGTTTACTTATGTTTTTGCACTAACTTTGCAATTTATTTAATTTCTTTTACATAGGCTAGTAGCATACTAAGTCAAATGAAAAACATTTTAAATTAGTAGGCTCACACAGAAATTTTGCTCATCTATGGATTGAGATTCTATTTAATGTTTGCATCCTTTACAGCAGTATGTTTTAATGCATTAATTATCAATGTGCTAATAAAAATGATATTGTCCTTCCAGAAGTACCAGGCACATAAGGAGGAATAAAGTACAATCTTATATGTTAAGTCTCCAGTGAAAAATGATCTGCCAAATACTACCAAATTCAACTACCCCTGGGGAAAACATATGTCTCTTATCTAGTGAGCTTAAGAAGACACACTTGTTCGAATAGTATAGGGAACTGAAAAACAAATGAACAAACAAAATTTGTATCAGTTAAACCTCCATTAAATATCCTTGAAAAAAATGCTTGAAAATATTTTTTAAAATATTTTTTTAGAGTATAGTTGCTTTACAATGTTGTGTTAGTTTCTACTGTACAGCAAAATGAATCAGCTATACATATACATGTACCCCCTCTTTCTTTGGATGTCCTTCTCATTTAGGTCACCACAGAGCAATGAGTATAGTTCCCTGAGCTATACAGTAAGTTCTCATTAATTATCTATTTTATACATAGTATCAATAATGTAAACATGTGAATCCCAATCTCCCAATTCACCCCACCCCACCCTTGGTGTCCATACTTTTGTTCTCTCTGTCTGTGTTTCTATTTCTGCTTTGCAAATAAGATAACTTATACCATTTTTCCAGATTCCACATACATACATTAATATATGATATTTGATTTTCTCTTTCTGACTTACTTCACTCTGTATGACATTCTCTAGGTCCATCCATGTCTCTAAAAATAACCCAATTTCATTTCTTTTTATGGCTGAGTAATATTCCAGTGTATATATGTGCCACATCTTTATCCATTCCTCTGTTGATGGACATTAAGGTTGCTTCCCTGTCCTGGCTACTATAAATGGTGCTGCAATGTACAGTGGTGTGCATGTGTCTTTCAGAATTATGGTTTTCTTAAGGTATATAAAACAGTAGTGAGATTGAAAGTTGGTAGTTTCAATTGGTAGTTCTATTTTTAGGTTTTTAAGGAACACGCATACAGTTCTTCATATTGGCTATATTAATTTACATTCCAAGAGGGTTCCCTTTTCTCCACACCCTCTCCAGCATTTATTGTTTGTAGATTTTTCAATGGTGGCCATTCTGATGAGTGTGAGGTAATACCTCATTGTAGTTTTCATTTGCATTTATCTAATAATTAGTGACTTTGAATATCTTTCATGTGCCTCTTGACCATTGGTATGTCTTCTTCAAAGAAAAGTCTATTTAGGTCTTCGGCCCATTTTTTTATTGGTTTGTTTGTTTTTTTGATATTGAGATCCATGTGCTGTTTATATATTTAAGAGATTAATCCTTTGTCAGTTGCTTTGTTGGCAAATATTTTCTCCCATTCTGGGGGTTGTCTTTTTATCTTGTTTATGGTTTCTTTTTCTGTGCAAAAGCTTTTAAGTTTAATTAGGTCCTATTTGTTGATTTTGGTTTTTATTTTCCTTACATCAGGAAGTGGATCAAAAAAGATTCAATTTATGTGAATTTGTAATTTATGTAAAAGGGTGTTTTGCCTATGTTTTCCTGTAAGAGTTTTAGAGTGTCTGGCCTTACATTCAGGCCTTTAATCCATTTTGAGCTTACTTTTCTATAGTGTTAGAGAGCGTTCTAATTTCATTCTTTTACATGTAAGTGTCCAGTTTTCCCAGAACCACTTACTGAAGAGGCGGTCTTTTCTCCAATGTGTATTCTGTCCTCCTTTTTCATAGATTATTGACCACAGGTGCATGTGTTTATCTCTGGGCTTTCTATCCTGTTCCATTTGTCAATATTCTATTTTTGTGCCAGTACCATACTGTTTTGATTATTGTAGCTTTGTAGTAGCCTTGAAGATTATTGTAGTTTTGAAGTCGGGAGCCTGGTTCCTCCAGCTCTGTTTTTCTTTCTCAGTATTGCTTTGGATATTCAGAGTCTTTTTTGTTTTCATAAACACTGTAAAATTTGTTGTTCTAGTTTTGTGAAAAATGCCATTGGTAACTTTTTAGGGATTACACTGAATCTGTAGATTACTTTGAGTAGTATAGCCATTTGCACAATATTGATTCACTCAATCCAAGAACATGGTATATATCTCCATCTGTTTGTGTCCTCTTTGATTTCTTTCATCAGTATCTTATAGTTTTCTGTGTACTGGTCTTTTGCTTCTTTAGGTAGTTTTATTCCTAGGTATTTTATTCTTTTTGTTTCAATGGTAAATGGGATTGTTTCCCTAAATTATCTGCTGATCTTTCATTGTGAGTGTATAGGAATGACTGTAAGAGATTTATGTGTATTAATTTTGTATCCTGTCACTTTACTAAATTAATTGATTTGTTCTAGTAGTTTTCTGGTGGCATCTTTAGGATGTTCTATGTATAATATCATGCCATCTGCAAACAGTGATAGTTTTACTTCTTTTCCAATTTGGATTCCTTTTATTTCTTTTTCTTCTCTGATTGCTGTGGCTAGGAGTTCCAAGACTACGTTGAATAACACTGGCGAGAGTGGACATCCTTGTCTTGTTCCTGATCTGAGAGGAAATGTTTTCAGTTTTTCACCACAGAGAATAATGTTTTCTGTGGGTTTGTCATATATGGCCTCTATTAGGTTGAGGTAGGTTCCTCTATGCCTACTTTCTGGAGAGTTTTTATCATAAATGGGTATTGAATTTTGTTGAAAGCTTTTTCTGCATCTATTGAGATAAGCATGTAGGTTTTATTCTTCAGTTTATTAATATGGTTTCTCATATTGATTAATTTACTATGAAGGATCCTTGAATCTCCAGGATAAATCACACTTCATCATGTTGTATGATGCTTTTAATGTGTTGCTGGATTTTTTTGCTTGTATTTTATTGAGGATTTTTGCATCTATGTTCATCAGTGATATTGGCCTGTTTTTGTTTTTTTTTTTTTTTCTGTGTGTGTGATATATTTTTCTGGTTTTGGTATCTGGGTAAGCGTGGACTCATAAAATGAGTTTGGGAGTGTTCCTTCTGCAATTTTTTGGAAGAGTTTGAGAAGGATAAATGTTAGCTCTTCTCTAAATGTTTGATAGAATTTGCCTGTGAAGTCATCTGGTCCTGGGCTTTTGTTTGTGGAAAGATTTTTTTTTTTTTTTTTTTGACCAGGAATCAGTTTTAATTACTAATTTGTTTGACAACACAAAATAGATTTCCCCTTACATATCTATTCCACAACAGAAGATACTCTTATAAATCATCCCTATTCTGAGTTTAATTAAGCAGCTTTCATTCCATTCTTCCCTCTGCCCAGGTTTCCAGGAGCACAGGTAAATCCACTCAGTCATCTCCTCTCCATCTGGAACCAGATCAATGATTGCAAGGAGCATTTGTAGAATCCAGCCAGAGTCAGATATTTCAGAATCAAGCAACAATGTGTTAGTATTCTTTTTTTTTTTTTAAACATCTTTATTGGGGTATAATTGCTTTACAATGGTGTGTTAGTTTCTGCTTTATAACAAAGTGAATCAGTTATACATATACATATGTTCCCATATGTCTTCCCTCTTGTGTCTCCCTCCCTCCCACTCTCCCTATCCCACCCCTCCAGGCTGTCACAAAGCACCGAGCTAATATCCCTGTGCCTTGCGGCTGCTTTCCCCTAGCTATCTACCTTACTACGTTTGTTAGTGTGTATATGTCCATGACTCTCTCTCGCCCTGTCACAGCTCACCCTTCCCCCTCCCCATATCCTCAAGTCCATTCTCCAGTAGGTCTGCGTCTTTATTCCTGTCTTACCCCTAGGTTCTTCATGACATTTTTTTCCCGTAAATTCCATATATGTGTGTTAGCATACGGTATTTGTCTTTTTCTTTCTGACTTACTTCACTCTGTATGACAGACTCTAGGTCTATCCATCTCATTACAAATAGCTCAATTTCATTTCTTTTTAAGGCTGAGTAATATTCCATTGTATATATGTGCCACATCTTCTTTATCCACTCATCCGATTATGGGCACTTAGGTTGTTTCCATCTCCCAGTTATTGTAAATAGAGCTGCAATGAACATTTTGGTACATGACTCTATTTGAATTTTGGTTTTCTCATGCAGTCTCTGCCCGCGGAGGAGCTTCCTAGTGTGTGGAAACTTTTCCTCATTCACAGCTCCCTCCCACTGGTGCAGGTGCCGTCCTTATTCTTTTGTGTCTGTTTTTTCTTTTTTTCTTTTGCCCTACCCAGTTACGTGGGGAATTTCTTGCCTTTTGGGAGGTCTGAGGTCTTCTACCAGCCTTCAGTAGGTGTTCTGTAGGGGTTGTTCCACGTGTAGATGTATTTCTGGTGTATCCGTGGGGAGGAAGGCGATCTCCGCATCTTACTCTTCCACCATCTTCAAGGTCCCCTCCTGTTGAAAGATTTTTAATCACAGTTTGAATTTCATTGCTTGTGATTGTTTTGTTCATATTTTCTACATCTTCCTAGTTCAGTCTTGGAAGGTTGTACTTTTCTAAGAATTTGTCCACTTTTTCCAGGTTGTCTATGTATTGGCATATAGTTGCTTGTAATAGTCTCTTATGATCATTTGTATTTCTGTGGTGTCAGTTGTAACTTCTCCTTTTTTCATTTCTAATTTCATTGATTTGAGTCCTCTCCCTTTTTCTTTTTGATGAATCTGGCTAATGGTTTATCAATTTCATTTATCTTCTCAAAGAATCACCTTTAATTTTATTTATCATTGCTATTGTTTTCTTTGTTTCTATTTCATTTATTTCTGCTCTGATCTTTATAATTTCTTTCCTTCTATTAACTTTTTTATTATTATTATTCTTTCTATAGTTACTTTAGGTGCAAGGTTAGGTTGTTTATTTGAGATTTTTCTCATTTCTTGAGGTAGGATTGCAGTGTTATAAACTTCCATCTTAGAACTGCTTTTGCTGCATCCCATAGGTTTTGGGTCGTTTTGTTTCTGTTGTCATTTTTTTCAAGGTATTTTGTGATTTCCTATTTGATTTCTTCAGTGATGTTTTGGTTATTTTGTATCATATTGTTTAACCTCCATGTATTTTTGTTTTTTACAGGTTTGTTTTTTCTTCTGTAATTGATTTCTAATCTCATAGCATTGTGGTTGGAAAAGATGCTTTTTATGATTTCAATTTTTTTAAATTTCCTGAAGCTTGATTTGTGACCCAAGATGTGGTCTATCCTGGAGAATGTTCCATGTGCACTTGAGAAAAAAGTATACTCTGCTGTTTTTGGATGAAATGTCCTATAAATATCAATTAAATCTATCTGGTGTAATGTGTTATTTAATGCTTGTGTTTCCTTATGAATTTTTCTGGATGGTTTTTCCATTGGTGTCAATGGACTGTTAAAGTCCCCCATTATTATTGTGTTACAGTCAATTTCCCCTTTTATGGCTGTTAGTATCTGCCTTATGTTGAAGTGCTTTTATGTTAGGTGCATAGATATTTATAATTGTTATATCTTCTTCTTGGATTGATCCCTTGATCATTGTAGTGTCCTTTATCTCTTGAAACAGTCTGTACTTTAAAGTTTATTTTGTCTAACTTTGGTAGTGCTACTCCAGCCTTATTTTGATTTCCATTTGCATGGAATATCTTCTTCTGTCCCTTCACTTTCAGTCTGTATGTGTCCCTAGGTCTGAAGTGTGTCCCTTGTAGACAGCATATATACAGGTTTTCCTTTTTATCCATTTAGCCAGTCTGTGTCTTTTGTTTGGAGTATTTAATCCATTTACATTTAAGGTAATTATTGATATGTATGTTCATATTACCATTTTCTTAATTGTTTTGGGTTTGTTTTTGTAGGTCATTTTCTTCTCTTGTTTTTCCTGCCTAGAGAAGCTCCTTTAGCATTTGTTGTAAATCTGGGTGGTGGTGCTGAATTCTCTTAGCTTTTGTTTGTAAGTTTTTTGATTTCTCCATCAAATCTGAATGCGATCCTTGTTGGATAGAATAATCTTGGTTGTAGGCTTTTTCATTTCATCACTTTAAATATATCCTGCCACTTCTTTCTGGCCTGCAGAGTGTTTGCTAACATATCATCTGATAACCTTATGGGGATTCCGTTTTTATGTTATTTGTTGCTTTTCCCTTCCTGATTTTTATATTTTTCTTTTGTTTATTTAATATTTGTTAGTTTGATTAATATGTGTCTCAGCATGTTTCTCCTTGGGGTTATCCTGTATGGGACTCTCTGTGCTTCTTGGATTGGGTGGCTGTTTCCTTTCCCATGTTAGGGAAGTTTTCAACTATAATCTCTTCAAATATTTTCTCAGATACTTTCTCTTTTTCTTCTTCTTCTGGGACCCCTATAATTGGAACGTTGGTGTGTTTAATGTCCCAGAGGTCTCTGAGACTGTCCTCATTATTTTTCAGAAAATGTTTTAAATTAGAGTGAAAATTGAATATTTTAGTGCTCTGGGGACGTTGGTTATTTACACAAAATTTATTCCAATTTGAAGTGTAAATTAAAAACTTTCCTCTGGTTAATTTTGTTGACATATATTTACATACATACATTAAAAAATCTACCTATATAATATCCTTTTAAGTGTTGGTACTAAATTTTATTTATGTTTTCTAGAGAATGGCAAATATTTTCTCTAATGCTTCAAATACTAACTATTTCAAACTTTGTGGGTCATTCAGTCTCTGTCACAATCACACCTCTGCTTGTGGAACATGAAAGCAGACATAAACAGTTCCTAAAAATCAGGTGTGACCATGTTCAGATAAAATTTTATTTATAATAACAAGTAGTTCACAGGATTTGACCATCAGCTTATAGTTTTCTGACTATTGGCATACATTTTTAAATGTTCACTCGTGTGGGGACAAAATCATCCTCAGTTGAGAACCACTGTTCTAAAGAGACCTGGGTCACTGCACTCATGGTCTCCTGTAGTATTATATTCTGTATATTTAAAATATTCTATATTTTAAAATAATATATGCTTTAAAGATGTGTTCTCTGGTTAAAAGTGTATGGAGTTTAGTGGAACAGAAAACTCAGACAATAAGCAGCATAAGGGCAGGAACTCAGTAATTACTATTTATCACTCTAGCTGTAGAACCTGACAGAATGTACTATGAATAAACATTTGTGAAAAAAGTAAATGAAGAAAAGTTTACAAAAATAACTACAATAAACAATATAGAGCTATTTGCCAATTATTAAGTTACTATCTTATTTTCTTTAAACACACTTTCTATACTCTCAGACTCTGCAAAGCATATTTTCTTAGGTAAGATAGCTCCCTTCTAAGTCTCTGCAATAGATGGTGATAGAAGCTAGAAGTCTGAAAGAGAAAGAAAGGAATGTATCATTTTGTTGTGGTCTGTTTCCTGTTTCTGTCACCATCACCTTAGCAGAGCTTAGTGATGGTTATCCTAAACATGGCACTTCATTCCATTAGTAGCAATCTCCACAATACTTATGAAACCAGAACCATATAACCCAATACAGAGGAACCTTCTTCTCAGACATCAGAGTTAAAGTTTGAAAGACTCTTCCTCTAAATTTCTTAAGATTTAAAAATTCCAACCCCTTTTGTTCCTCCAGCATTAGAGATGTAGCTGTTCCCTGTAGCAGCCTACCTAAGAAAACACCTTCATGTACCTTTATTTGTCTTTTAAATTCTTCAATACTTAGTTAACAAATATTTATATTAACTTATCTTTTCTAAAGTGACTGCTGTGATTTCTATGTTCACTGTTCCACGGACAGTACAATGGAGATAGAAAGGCCAAATGACTTAATTAAAGAGATGATTCTTAATTGGTTCCTGAAAAATTTATAGGTGTTTAGCAGATTAACCATGTAAGCATGAAGGGCATTTGAGGGAAAAGGTAATGAGGTTTCTGAGCAAAAAACACAGAACTGTGAAATAGTAAATTTAGAGAATATGATAATGTTTTAGTAGGTAGATAGGAGTGATTAGTGTGACTACAATAGGACTAGCGTGATACAACATTGGATATCCTAGGGTATCAGTCATTCATTCAATCACTGTGCTAAGTTTATGGAGTAAACAAAATAAAATATGTCTTTAAAGGGATGACATTTTCAGTCTGATTGAAAGATTGATATTAGAGTATTAATTTTACAAATAAATATATAATTAAAACTTCCCCAAATAAAAAGAAATGGAAATTCAGAAAGCTAGAATCAAGAATTAATAAGAAAACTAATTTAAATTAAGATGTGGTAAGGAAGCCTTTTCTGATGAAGTGACATTTAAGCTAAGACCCACATAAGAAAAATAATTTGGACAGAATTAATAAGAAAGGGAGTTTGCTGTAAATTTGGGCTTTATCCTTGACTTGGTTGAAAGATTTAAGTATGGAAGTTGCATGGTATTAGTTTTGTTTTAAGAAGGTTATATTGTTAGCATGAAGAATAGATTTTAAAAAACAGCTTGTGCTTTCCAGAAACTGTGTTGTAGGCAAATTATGGTGAGAGGTTCATGGACTTTTGCAAAACAGTTGGAGAGGAAGAAAAACCTATGAGTGCAGTTCTGAAGATAGCCTTGAGACAATAATTGTGTAAATATGGGAGATGGGAGGGGACAGGATAAAAGATTAAGCTGTAACAACCCAGTTTTTGAATTTGGTGATGATGTGACTTAGATAATGCTATTCACTAAGATTAGGAATACAGGGTAATAAAGGATAAGGGGTTTGTTTTCAATTTTATGGATATGTTTATTAGATGAAGCTAGCCATTTATTTATGTTGTTCAACCTTTCTGGATTTTTGCTAATATTCTGTCAGAGTGACATTTTAGCTGCTGAGAGAGGTGTTTTAAAATATCCAAAGGTGGTTATAGATTTTCATAAATTTGTTTGAAATTCTAACAATAGTAGTTCTGTGTATTTTCATTCTTTGTTTTTAGCTAATATGAAGTTAGAATCACTGTATCCAATTAATTCAAAATTCTTTGACCAGCCAACCACACTACTTTTATCTTCTACTTCAGTTACTCTCTATTACTCTGCTTGAGGCACATTCTTCCCTTCCTTTTTACTTGGAATATGCCTAGCTCCTTTCTCAGACCATATGTAAGTATAATACTTACTTTGCCTTCTTCCTAAACAATCCACACTCTCCTCTCCCTTGTTACTTAAAATATGTCTAGCTCCATTTTCAGACCGTATGAAAGTATAATACTTGCTTTGCCTTCTTCCTAAACAATCTTCAGTAAACATGACTTTCTTGAAGTATCTTTTGAAATGCCAATTCATTAAATAAATCTTCTCTGGGAACTTTATATAAAATAACAATACACTATATCAAAATCCATTCATTTACTATGTTGTATTTTTATTTCTAGCTCTTATCAATGAGTTATTTATTTTTTTATTGTTTGTTGATCCCCACTAGAGTATGAGCTCTGTGACAACTAGAATTTTATCTGCTTCTTCTTTATTGTTTCCCTGGTGTCTATCATATTGTAGGAAGTTAGTAAATATTTATTGAATTTAAATAGGAACTAAATATTTTAAAACTACACAATAACTTTCTTAAGTCTATTAATAGCTTTGCATTAAAGCCTACTTTGTATCATATTAATGTAGCTCAGCTGTCCTCAACTTGGGGCGATTTTGTAATCTAGGGGTAATTTTATAATATCTGGAGACATTTTTGGTCGTCACAACAGGGGTGTGGTAGTGCTACTGGCATTGAGTGTGTAGAGGCCTGGGATGTTGCTAAAGAACCTACAAGGACAATCCTTCCTGACAAATAATTATCCAGCCCCAAATATCAATAGTGTCACTGTTGGGAAACCCTGATGTAACCCCTCCACCTTCATTTTGATTAGAATGTTCTTGTATCATTTTACCTTATTTTACTCTCAACCCGTTGGTGAGTTTACTATTTAAATACATATTTCATTAAAAGATTGCCTATGTTTATATTTTTATATTCTAACTGAATGGTTAATCTATTTGAATTCACCATGAGGCTTGATATATTTGGAATAGTTTTTATATATGCTTATAAATATGATTATTTATCTTCTTCATTTTCTTCTTTCCTGAATTCTTTAGTATTGATAGGGAAATGTTTTTAGAGTTTTTTAAAACTTTTCATCAAAATATAATATACAAATCAAAATGCACATAAATGTAATAATCATTGACTATCACAAGTTGAACATACCTCTATGTCCAGCACTCAGATTAAGAAACAGGGTATCACCATTACTTCATGATGTTCATGCTCCCTACCAGTCTCTAGCTAGTCATGAGGAAACACTATTCAAAATTTTAGAAACATAGATGAGTTTTTCTTTTTGTACTTTAGATTTATGGAGTATGTGTCCTTTTTGTATGATTTTTCATTCAATATTATGATTATAAGAACCATCCTTATTTTCCATGTAGTTGTAGATTCTGTACTCTCGTGGCTCTATTTTATTTGTGATTACACCACAGTTAACTTGTTCATTCTATGGCTGAAAGGCATTTGAATAATTAACAGTTTGGGACTATTATGAATAGTACTGTTATATACACTAGTACATATCTTTTGGTAAACCCATTCCACATTTCATCTGAAGATATACCTTCAAGTGAAATCATCAAATAATTTTCCAAATTGGTTGCACAAATGTATACTCTGACAAATGGTACACAGAATTCTGGTTGCTCCCCACCCTTACTGACACTGACAATTAATATTTTTCACCTTTTTCATTTGAGGCATTCTGGGGTTTAGATTTAAGGCATTGTGATTTTAATTGTCATTTTATTGATGGCTAATGAAGTTGAACAAAATTTTTACATATATTAATTAGGTATTTTGATAATATTTTTTGGTGAAGTGTCTTTTTTAAGTATTTTTATCCTCTTTTTTTCATTATCTGACTTTTTTGCTTATGGATTTCCTGGAACACTTTATATGTTTTAAAGTTGTCAAATATGTGTATTGCGAATATCCTATTCCTTTCTTAGGGTTGTCAATAAATTGGGTTTTAATTACCTTATTTCTTCTCTATTGATTTGGAGTACATGCATTCTATTTAGATTATTTTAATGATTGGTTAGTTTTAAATTTTTAACATACACAGAATTCTATGGCATTTTATTTCCTTCTTTGTTTTTTAACCCTACAAATTATGTATTAATTTATCATTATTTTATATAGTCCATGTTTTGTAAAATTCATTACATATTAAACATTTTCTTTCATTTCAGTTTTTCTGTGTTAAAGTTGCTTACTTTTGAAACAATTATTTAGAACAGTGATTCTGAAATATATCATACATAAGAAAAATATGAAAGGCTTGTTGAACCAGAGATCGCTGGGCACCTGATAAGTGCACAACTCCTTCTAAGGAGACACTGGCAACCTGGAGTGGGCCGGAGGGAGAACTTGGAGATGGCACCTGCTGGAACTCCTTGGTTTCTCTGGAGAATCACAGTCAGCTCCTTGATGTGTGCTAAATTAGAAGCCTGACCTTACTGCAGCACCTTCTGAAGTATGCAAATAGACCTCCTTCAGGGAAAGACTGGGAACAGTGTGTTTCTGTCTGCTCCCTCTGTTCTGAGCCTGAATCTTTGCTGAATAGGCACAGTGAGTCCTCAGGAGCCAATTAAGAACTATTTCTTTGTTTGCTATTGTCTTGTAGGTCTCATGGATGCAAGCCCCATTGGCTTTCAGATCTTGATGTTTCAGTGGCCTGGTGGAAGCTTTACAAGATGAGGTGCTAGATATTGGGTCCAATGCCTTTGTTCCTCAGGGAGAAGCTGAGAGCTGTGAGTTCCCTCCTGATTGTATGACTCTGTGCTGGGGATGTGGTTTAGGTGAGAGTGTGTTTCAGCCTTTTCTACCCAGTTCAATGTGGATATTTTCTTCGCCGCATAGGAGTTACTCAAATAATTTCTGGGTTTTCTTCCATGGGAATTGCTCCATGTGTAGCTGTAGATTTGCTGAGTCAATGGCAGGAAGTGAGTTCAGAAGCCTCCTATTTCACCATCTTGGAACAGAACTCTGTCATTCTTTTCATTATTTCCTAATCTTGTCATCAAACCTGTTCCCTCACAGTAATCCACATCTCAGTGTATGGAATCTCACTGCTTTAGGTGCTTAGATTAAAAACTCTGGTAATTTTTGTTTCTTTGAATATTTTCTCGTATAACTCTTTGTACTCACATTATGCTCCCCTCACTCTAATTTCAAGCCACACTGACCTTCTCACTGTTCCTAAAACAGACCAGCAAGTCCCTCTTTTTGGGTCTTTTTAAAAAATAATTTATTTTATTGAAGTACCATTGATTTAAAATATTGTGTTAATTTCTGCTGTACATCAAAGTGATTCAGTTATTTATATATGTGTTTGTGTATATATTCTTCTTCATATTATTTTTGATTACAGTTTATCACAGGATATTGAATATAGTTCCCTGTGCTATACAGTAGGACCTTGTTGCTGGGTCTTTTTTGCACTTACTGTTTCCTCAGCACAACAGTGCCCTGCACAAAATATGTGGTTAATAAATCTTTATTGACTAAGTAAATTGACCTTAAAGATCATACTATTTTATTTTCCTTGTTCTATATTATTACCTGATCCTGTTTTGTGTTTTAAACTTTTTAAAAATTATTTACCTGTATATAGTTTTTCTTCTTTTTACCCCTAGCTAAAGAGATTATAAAATCCTTAGTGGTAGTATTCACATTATCCCATTTTTAAAGCTAGGTTTAAGGTAACTAATTCAAGGATAAGACTACTTACCCATTTATCAATTTCTGCAAGATCTTTACAATGTAAATCTATTCTGTAAGATTAATGATTTATTCAACACAAAGTCTGGTACATGCTCAATAAATATTATTTTACTAAAGAACAAAAATTTTTTTTCATTAATATTTTACTTTTTTCCAAATTCATAATAGACTAGATATTCATTACTCCTTTATCATACATATTGCTCAAATATTTAGAGTGACTTGTATCTAATTCTTCACTTATATTTAAACTCTTAAGCTTTTAAAGATAGATTATACTTTTAAAGCCTAAATCATGTTGTTCTCTTTACTCCCACTTTTTTGAGTAGTTTTGGTGGTGAGAGTAAAACAATGTTCAGAATATATAAGCTTTCAATAGTCACTTTGATTTATTGATGATATAACATTTTCTTAAAATCCAAAATGCATTACTTTATAGGATAGGTATTTGCAAGAAAAAGCAAAAACTGCAACACAATCTTTAGTATATTTAGTGCTAGTTTAGAGTTAGTAACACATATGTTCCAAAATGTGTCATGAATAGAAGGCTAAGGAAATTAAGAAAAACTTAACAAGGAGAGACTTCAACTCAGCATTGAAGGAAGCATGCCATTTCGCAAATGACATAAATAAAATGCTTCAAAGAGGCAGAGCTGGGATGAATTAACTGGACATTCACATCCATAATGAAGAACTAACATTGGTCAAAATTATTATGTTCCTGGGCTTCCCTAGGGGTGCAGTGGTTGAGGATCCGTCTGCCCATGCAGGGGACATGGGTTTGTGCCCTGGTCCTCAGTGGAAGAAACAATAAAATGTATAGTTAGATATTTTTATTTTATGGGTACCAATTCTTGACCTGTAGCCTATAACACACATTAACATTTCTTCTGAATTACTCTAGTGAACTTGGAAATATGTATAATAAATCATGGGAAGTCATTTTAATGATTTTTAAAAACATCTAAATAACAAGCAGTACAACTTTTCTAAGGAAATTTTTTTATCATAAAGACTTTTGTAGGGCATTCCTATGTTTATTATTCTTAAAGCAGTGGTAATTTGTTGAAATTACTCCTCTCATTCAAGAGAGATGAAAGTTGTTATAAGGGTCCTTTTGTCTGTTTAATTAGTCCTTGTTCTAAATCCTCTACATAGCCTTGACAAAAATGATTTGTACATTAGTAAATTCAATAAAATTAACAGGTGGAAATGAGGGATTGGAAGAACTAAAACCTATGCAGAAGAAGCATTAAGAGGATGGATAATAGTCCTGGATTTTTCTAAGAATCACTGCATTTTGTTATAGGGGATTCTGTGGAAGGAGTTGATGTCCAACCAATCCTAGATCAATTCCATGTAAAAAGTGATATATATGTGCTTATAAATTTCTTCATTAAAATATTATAAGATTATAATATTACTAGTTTCTTGTTAACACCTTGTATTTTATCTTAAAATACACTGAACTGGATTATAAACTCCTTGGTGGCAAAGTTATGTATGATAACTTTTTTATAGCATTAGTAAGGAAGCACATGCCACTCATTGTAGAAATTAAATATCTAACAAATCATGAATGCTATGTTGGATGTCCCTGAACCCTAAATTAAAACAGCTGCTAAGCATTTTTCTTTTTATTCTACATAATTATTTTGGAAAGAAGGACAGTATTTGAAAGCCATTCTTCTCTCTTACATTCTAATATCTCACAGGTAATCTTCGCAGGAATGAGAAGCCACCCTCTAGAGAAATGGCCTGCAACTATTCTTCTGAATTTCACTTCACATTGTAATGCAGTGCATTACTCCATAAGAACTGTTGTAAAGAACATTTAGAATTTTGAAGATATGCTTTTATCGCAGACACATCTGCTTAAGTTCTTTTCATTTTTCCAAGGGTAAAGGGTGCCTTGTATTTTTGTTTTTCAGGCTTTAGAACTCAGCTGTAAGAAACCCATTTATTTTTAAGGTAGAAGAAAAAAAAAGAGCATGATTAGAAGATACACTGAATAGATGCAGCAACAAAATCTTGTGCCAAGTACAGCATGTATGCATGTGCAGGGGAGTTGCTTAAAGTGTCTGTTGGCAAAGCAAAATTATTGTGTCCACTTGAGGCTATAGCAACACTTTGGCAAGATACATTTATGAGAAATCCAGAATGAAATTACATAACTTAATCATTCATTTTTGTCTTGTTTATACAACACTTTACATTTGTACAGTGCTGTACAATTATCTTCACAGCTTCTGTGTGAACTTTATTATCTACATGTTATCACACAAGGTGGAAGCTTAAACACACTGAAGTTAGGTCACTCACCCAAGGTGACGTGAAAGGATTCTGAGGAATTTAGAGCTCATGAAACATCTATTTCACTAAGTAGAAGATATTCAAGATTGTTTTGTGCAAGTAGAATTAAAACTTGAAAGAAAATTCACCACAATGTGTGAGGTGATGTTCTAGATAAAGCTAAAGGCTATAGCTGATTGTTAGTGACAAGATTACACAGTATCAGTGAGAAAGGACAAAATTATATTGAAATAAAGAAGTACTTAATGTGAAAAATCCAAAAAGTTATTTGAAGTGCAGTCATAATTTTAGGAACAATCTTCAATATGTGGTAGCAAGACCATCAAGGCTTAACTTTTTCCAGACACCTGAACACTATAATCTCTACACATAAAACCTAATATAAGTTTATAATTTGAATAATATGATTAAAAGCAGTATAAAGATGTGATTTTAGGTAAAATAATTTTTGGATAATGTAATAAACTAACTTAAAATGTCTAAAGACAATAGCTAGACCAAAAGATAGCACAGTAGTGGAAAGTGATTCAAAGTTGTTAAAAAACACCTCAGAGGTACAGTAATTAATTTTAATGTGGTTAACCAGATCAAACAAAATGCATCAAAGGAGCTGTCATTTTTTAATTTTATATTGGAGTGTAGTTGATTAACAATGCTGTGTTAGTTTCAAGTGTATGGCAAAGTGATTCAATTATACATATACATGTATTTACTCTTTTTCAAATTCTTTTCCCATTTAGATTATTACAGAATATTGAACAGAGTTCCCTGTGCTATACAGTAGGTCTTTGTTGGTTATCTATTTTAAATATGGCACTGTGTTCATGTCAGTCTCAAACTCCCAATCTATCCCTCCTCCTACCTTTCACCCCTGGTAACCATAAATTTGTTCTCTAAGTCTGTGAACAAGTTTCTGTTTTGTAAATTGGTCCACTTATATCATTTTTTTAGATTCCACATATAAGTGATATCATATGATATTTGTCTTTCTCTATCTGACTTACTTCACTTAATATGATAATCTCCATGTCCATCCATGTTGCTGCAAATGCCATTATTTCATTCTTTTTGATGGCTGAGTAATATTCCATTGTATATATGTACTACATCTACTTTATCCTTTTATGTGTCAATGGACATTTAGGTTTCTTCCATTTCTTGACTACTGTAAACAACACTGCAATGAATATTGGGTTGCATGTTTCCTTTTGAACCATGTTTTTTTCCTGATATATGCCCAGGAGTGGAATTGCTGGATTGTATGGTAGCTCTATTTTTAGTTTTTTAAGGAACCTCCATACTATTTTGCATAGTGGATGTACTAGTTTACATTCCCACCAACAGTGTAGGAGGATTCCCTTTTCTCTACACCCACTGCAGCATTCATTGTTTATAGATTTTTTAAATTAATTAATTTAATTTTGGCTGTATTGGGTCTTAGTTTCTGTGCGAGGGCTTTCTCCAGTTGCGGCAAGTGGGGGCCACTCTTCATCGCAGTGTGTAGGCCTCTCACTGTTGTGGCCTTTCCCATTTCAGAGCACAGGCTCCAGACTCAGGCTCAGTACTTTTGGCTCAAGGGCTTAGTTGCTCTGCGGCATGTGGGATATTCCCAGAACAGGGCTTGAGCCCATGTCCCCTGCATTGGTAGGCAGATTCTTAACCACTGCGCCACCAGGGAAGTCCTTGTTTGTAGATTTTTGATGGTGACCATTCTGACTGGTGTCACATGATATCTCATTGGAGATGCCCTTTTATAGTTGAGATCAGTTATGCATCTATATGCATAATTTTAAAGGAAATGTTAATAATGGAAATTAATCCCACTTAGAACTGAAATAATGATCCTTGCAGTTAATTTTTTAAAAGAATAAAAACTATTCTTAGAAAAGAGGGAGAAACTACCTGTGAAAAAGTACAGAAGATAAGTTTCAAATAAAAAAATAAAATATAAGTTAAATTATTAATTTAATTACATTATTGTCAGTATTTAAAATAAATTGATAACATGTTAGATATATGTCTTATTTTTACAATCTTAATTATATATATATATTTTTCAGGCAAATGCTTTTTATATAGTAGGATGTATTGCCTTAGGCAATTCATTCTCTGATGGATAAAGTCCATGTTTCCTGGTCTGCCAAAAGAACTCTCATGACCTTACCTTTATGGGAACTCTAGCCTCTGTCCCTGTTTGGGGTCAGACTGTGTGTTTAACTGGCAAGCACTCTGCTGGAGTATACAGGAAAACTGTACTTGCATCTACCTCCCTTTCTCTGTGTTATAATTTCATTCGTATCAATTTAAGAAATTGCTACCCTGTCCTGTAATTGGTACTTTATATCAACTTGAGGGAAACTTATGTTTTATTTATGGCTTTTTGCAGGAATAAACTATAGTTCCTGGTTTAGTTTGAGTGCTCAGTAAAAGTTTTTGAATACGTTTGTCACTTGCCACATGATACTCTGTATAATGCCATTGCTTGGGAGGAAAATCAGTGTTATAATAGCTTCCCTAAATTATTTTTATTAGTGAGTAATAAGTTCCAGAAAAGACTGTATATGCATTTCAGGAATCTGCAAAACTTCTTAAACTGAATAAAAACTTAGTGCATACGAATGTGACTATTTAAAGAGGAATTGAATAGTCTTTATCAGATTCTCAAATGGCCTCTTACACAAAATAGTTCAGAAGTCTCTATCATTTCTGCGGAATTGCTTGCTATAACATGGACTGTAGGGCTTCCCTGGTGGCACAGTGGCTGAGAGTCTGCCTGCTGATGCAGGGGACACAGGTTCGTGTCCCGGTCTGGGAAGATCCCACATGCCGCTGAGCACCTAGGCCTGTAAGCCATGTCATGGCCGCTGAGCCTGCTCGTCCAGAACCTGTGCTCCGCAATGGGAGAGGCCACACAGTGAGAGGCCCGCATACAGCAAAAAAATGGACTGTAATTCTCACCCCTCCAGATTCCTCTATCTGTAAACAGCTTAGAGTCTTAAGTCTCTATGATAGATGATTACCAGGTTCTTAAATTAGATAAGTAAGCCAAAAAAAAGAAAGAAAGGGAAAGAATTTAAAAGAGACATATGAGCATGTGGTCAATGATAAAAAATAGTTGTGCCCTTAAATAACGGCTATGGCTTGCTCTATTAACTGAACTCTGCTCTTTAAAATTAATTCTTCTAAAGGAGAATTTCACAAGGTGAAAGAATAATGCTACAAATTTGGCAAATTTCTTTTGAAATTTCTGTTGATGGACACTTAGGTTGCTTCCATGTGCTGGATATTGTAAATAGAGGTGCAAAGAATATTTTGGTACATGACTCTTTTTTAATTATGTTTTTCTCAAGGTATATGCCCAGTAGTGGGATTGCTGGGTCATATGGTAGTTTTTTAAGGATCCTCCATACTGTTCTCCATAGTGGCTGTATCAATTTACATTCCCGCCAACAGTGTAAGAGGATTCCATTTTCTCCACACACTCTCCAGCATTTATTGTTTCTAGATTTTTTGACGATGGCCATTCTGACCGGTGTGAGATGATATCTCATTGTAGTTTTGATTTGCATTTCTCTAATGCTGTGATTTATGTCGTAGAGCATTCTGCCTATGTTTTCCTCTAAGAGTTTGATGGTACCTGGGCTTACATTTAGGTCTTTAATCCATTTTGAGTTTATTTTTGTATATGGTGTTAGGGAGCATGCTAATTTCATACTTTTACATGTACCTGTCCAGTTTTCCCAGCACCACTTATTGAAGAGTCTGTCTTTTCTCCACTGTATATTCTTGCCTCCTTTATCAAAGGTAAGGTGACCATATGTGTGTGGGTTTAACTCTGGGCTTTCTATCCTGTTCCATTGATCTATCTTTCTGTTTTTGTGCCAGTACCATACTGTCTTGATTACTGTAGCTTTTTAGTATAGTCTGAAGTCAGGGAGCCTGATTCCTACAGCTCCATTTATCGTTCTCAAGATTTCCTTGGCTATTCGGGGTCTTTTCTGTTTCCATACAAATTGTGAAATTTTTTGTTCTAGTTCTGTGAAAAATGCCAGTAGTACTTTGATAGGGATTGCATTGAATCTGTAGATTGCTTTAGATTGCTTTCATAGAGACATTTTCACAATGTTGATTATTCCAATCCAAGAGCATGGTATATCTATCCATTTACTTGTTTCAGTTATAATTTCTTTCAACAGTGTCTTATAATTTTCTGCATACAGGTCTTTTGTCTCCTTAGGTAGGTTTATTCCTAGATATTTTATTCTTTCTGTTGCAGTGGTAAATGGGAGTGTTTTCTTGATTTCACTTTCAGATTTTTCATCATTAGTATATAGGAATGCCAGGGATTTCTGTGCATTAATTTTGTATCCTGCTACTTTACCAAATTCATTGATTAGCTCGAGTAGTTTTCTGGTAGCATTTTTAGGATTCTCTATGTATAGTATCATTCATCTGCAAACATTGATAGCTTTACTTCTTCCTTTCCAATGTGGAATCCCTTTATTTCATTTTCTTCTCTGATTGCTGTGGCAAAAACTTTCAAAACTCTGTTGAATAAGAGTGGTGAGAGTGGGCAACCTTGTTTTGTTCCTGATCTTAGTGGAAATGCTTTCAGTTTTTTACCATTGAGGACGATGTTGGCTGTCAGTTTGTCATACATGGCCTTTATTATGTTGAGGAAAGTTCCCTCTATGCCTACTTTCTGGAGGGATGTTATTAAAAATGCTGTTGAATTTTGTCAAAAGCTTTCTCTGCATCTATTGAGAAGATCATATTGTTTTTCTCTTTCCATTTGTTAGTATGGTGTATCACGTTGTTTGATTTATGTATATTGAAGCATCCTTCCATTACTGGGATAAACCTCATTTGATCATAGGGTATGATCCTTTTAATGTGCTGTTGGTTTCTGTTTGCTAGTATTTTGTTGAGGATTTTTGCATCTATGTTCATCAGTGATATTGGTCTGTAGTGTTCTTTCTTTGTGACATCTTTGTCTCATTTTGTTATCAGAGTGATGGTGGCCTCATAAAATGAGTTTGAGAGTGTTCCTCCCTCTGCTATATTTTGGAAGAGTTTGAGAAGGCGAGGTGTTAGCTCTTCTCTAAATATTTGATAGAATTCGCCTGTTAAGCCATCTGGTCCTGAGCTATTGTTTGTTCGAAGATTTTAAATCACAGTTTCAATTTCAGTGCTTGTGATTGGTCTGTTCATATTTTCTATTTCTTCCTGGTTCAGTCTTGGAAGGTTGTGAGTTTCTAAGAATTTGTCAATTTCTTCCAGGTTGTCCATTTTATTGGCATAAGGTTGCTTGTAGTATCTCTCATGATCCTTTGTATTTCTGCACTATCAGTTGTTACTTCTTTTTCATTTCTAATTCTATTGATTTGAGTGTTCTCCCTTTTTTTCTTGATAAGTCTGGCTAATGGTTTATCAATTTTGTTTATCTTCTCAAAGTACCAGCTCTTAGTTTTATTGATCTTTGCTATCATTTCCTTCATTTCTTTTTCATTTACTTCTGATCTGATCTTTATGATTTCTTTCCTTCTGATAAATTTGGGATTTTTTTGTTCTTCTCTCTTCAGTTGCTTAGGTGTAAGTTTAGGTTGTTTATTTGAGATGTTTTTTTATTTCTTAAGGTAGGCTTGTATAGCTATAAACTTCCCTCTTAGAACTGCTTTTGCTGCATCCCATAGGTTTTGGGTCATCGTGTTTTCATTTTTATTTGTTTTTAGGTATTTTTTGATTTCCTCTTTGATTTCTTCAGTGATCTCTTAAGTAGTGTGTTGTATAGGCTCCCTGTGTTTGTATTTCCTACAGATTTTTTCCTGTATTTGATTTCTAGTCTCATAGTGTTGTGCTCAGAAAAGATACTTGATATGATTTCAATTTGTTTTAAGTTTACCAATGCTTGTTGTGTGACCCAAGATAAGATCTATTCTGGAGAATATTCGATGAGCACTTGAGAAGAATGTGCATTCCATTGTTTTTGGATGGAATGTTCCTAAATATCAATTAAGTCCATCTATTTTAATGTATCATTTAAAACTTGTGTTTCCTTATTGATTTTCATTTTGGATGATCTGTCCATTGGTGAAAGTGGGGTGTTAAAGTCCCCTACTATGATTGTGTTACTGTCGATTTCCCCTTTTATGGCTGTTAGTATTTGCCTTATGTACTGAGGAGATCTTATTTTGGGTGCATAAATATTTACCACTGTTATATCTGCTTCTTGGACTGATCCCTTGATCATTATGTGGTGTCTTTCTTTGTCTCTTGTAATAGTCCTTGTTTTAAAGTGTATTTTGTCTGATATGAGAATTGCTACTCCAGCTTTCTGTTGATTCCATTTGCATGGAATATCTTTTTCCATCCCCTCCCTTTCAGTTGTATGTGTCCCTAGGGCTGAAGTGGGTCCTTTGTAGACAGCATATATATGGGTCTTGTTTTTGTATTCATTCAGCCTATGTCTTTTGGTTGGAGCATTTAAGCCATTTTCATTTAAGGTAATTACCGATATGTATGTTCCTATTACCATTTTTTAATTGTTTTTGGTTTATTATTGTACATCTTTTCCCTCTCGTGTTTTTCCTGCCTAGAGAAGTTCCTTTAGCATTTGTTGTAAAGCTGGATTGGTGGTGCTGAATTATCTTAGGTTTTGCTTGCCTGTAGAGATTTTAATTTCTCTGTCATATCTGAATGAGATCCTTGCTGGGTAAAGTAATCTTGGTTGTAGATTTTTCTCCTTCATCACTTTAAATATGTCCTGCCACTCCCTCCTGCCTTGCAGAGTTTCTTCTGAATGATAAGCTGTTAACCTTATGGGGAATCCCTTATGTGTTATTTTTCCCTTGCTGCTTTTAATATTTGTTCTTTGTATTTAATTTTTGATAGTTTGATTAATATGTGTCTTGGCATGTTTCTCCTTGGATTTATCCTGTATGGCACTCTCTGTGCTTCCTGGACTTGATTAACTATTTTCTTTCCCATATTAGTGAAGTTTTCAATTATAATCTCTTCAAATATTTTCTCAATCCCTTTCTTTTTCTCTTCTTCTTCTGGGACGTCTTTAATTCGAATGTTGTTGCACTTAACATTGTCCCAGAAGTCTCCAAGACTGTCCTCAATTCTTTTCATTCTCTTTCCTTTATTCTGCTCTGCAGTAGTTATTTCCACTATTTTATCTTCCAGGTCACTTGTGCATTCGTCTGCCTCCATTATTCTGCTATTGATCCTGTCTAGAGAATTTTTAATTTCATTTATTGTGTTGTTCATCACTACTTGTTTGCTCTTTCATTCTCGGTCCTAGCTAAACATTTCTTGTATTTTCTCCATTCTATTTCCAAGATTTTGGATCATCTTTACTATCATTATTTTAAATTCTTTTTCAGGTAGAGTGCCTGTTTCCTCTTCATTTGTTAGGTGATGGGTTTTCGCCTTCCTCCTTTATCTGCTGTATTTTCTCTGTCTTCTCATTTTGCTTAACTTACTGTATTTGGGGTCTCCTTTTTGAAGGCTGCAAGTTTGTAGTTTCTGTTGTTTTTGTTGTCTTTCTCCAGTGGCTAAGTTTGGTTCAGTCGGTTGTGTAGGTTTCCTGGTGTAGAGGACTAGTGCCTGTGTTCTTCTGGATGAGGCTCTATCTTGTCTGCCTGGTGGGCAGGTCCACGTCTGGTGGTGTGTTTTGGGGTGTCTGTGGGCTTATTATGATTTTTGGTAACCTCTGTGGTAATGGATGTGGTTGTGTTCCTGTCTTGCTAGTTTTTTGACATAGGGTGTCCTACACTGTAACTTGCTGGTTGTTGAGTGGAGCTGGGTCTTGGTGTTGAGATGGAGTTCTCTGGGAGATTTTCTCTATTTGATATTATGTGGAGGTGGGAGGTCTCTTGTGGACCAGTGTCCTGAACTTGGCTCTCCCACCTCAGTGGCACAGCCCTGATGCTGGGTTGGAGCACCAAGAGCATGTACTCCACATGGCTCAGAATAAAAGTGAGAAAAAAAGGAAAGAAAGAAAGAAGATAAAATAAAAATTAGTAAAATAAAGTAAAAAAATAAAGTTATTAAAATAAAAAATATTAAGAAAAAACCTTTTTTTAAGTAAAAAAAAACAACCAGACAAACAAAAAATAACAGACAGAACCCTAGGACAAATGGTAAAAGCAAAACTATACAGACAAAATCACACACAGAAACATACACACTCCCAAAAAGAAAAAAAAAAGGAAATATATATATATATATTGCTGCTCCCAAAGTCCACCTCCTCAATTTGGGATGATTCATTGCCTATTCATGTATTCTACAAATGCAGGGTATATCAAGTTGATTGTGGAGATTTAATCCACTGTTCCTGAGACTGCTGGGAGAAATTTCCCTTTCTCTTCTTTGTTCACACAGCTCCAGGGGTTCAGCTTTGGATTTGGACCAGCCTCAGCATGTAGGTCGCCTGAGATCAGAGAGGATGTGGTTAAAGGAGCAGCTTATTCCGGGACTCTGACTCACTCAGGCCGGGAGGAGGGAGGGGTATGGATGCAGGACCAGCCTGCAGCGGCAGAGGCCAGCATGACGTTGCACCAGCCTGAGACATGAAGTGCGTTCTCCTGGGGAACTTGTCCCTGGATCACAGGACCCTGGCAGTAGTGGACTGCACAGGCTCCCTGGAGGGGTGGTGTGAATAGTGACCTGTGCTTGCACACAGGCTTCTTGGTGGCTGTAGCAGCAGCCTTAGCATCTCATGCTCATCTCTGGGGTCCGTGCTGATAGCCACGGCTCACGCCCATCTCTGGAGCTCCTTTAAGTGGCACTTTTAATCCCCTCTCCTCATGCACCAGGAAACAAAGAGGCAAGAAAAAGTCTCCGGCAGCTCCAGACTTTTCCAGACTCACTCCCAGCTAGCTGTGGCACACTAGTCCCTTCAAGCTGTGTTCACACAGCCAACCCCAGTCTTCTCGCTGGGATCTGACCACCAAAGCCCCTAGCCTCAGCTCCCAGCCCCCACCCGTCCTGGTGGGTGAACATACAAGCCTCTCGGGCTGGTGAGTGCTGGTCAGCACCGGTCATCTCTATGGGAATCTCTCTGCTTTGTCCTCCGCACCCCTGTTGCTGTGCTCTCCTCTGTGGCTCCAAAGCTTCCCCCCTCTGTCACCCACAGTCTCCGCCCATGAAGTGCCTTCCTAGTGTGTGGAAACCTTTCCTCCTTCACAACTCCCTCCCACTGGTGTAGGTCCCATCCCTATTCTTTTGTCTCTGTTTTCTTTTTTCTTTTGCCCTACCCAGGTATGTGGGGAGTTTCTTACCTTTTGGGAGGTCTGAGACCTTCTTCCAGTGTTCAATAGGTGTTCTGTAAGAGTTGTTCCACATGTAGATGTATTTCTGAGGTATTTGTGGGAAGGAATGTGATCTCCACATCTTACTTTTCCACCATCTTGAAGCTCCTCTCTGGTTCTCTGTCCATACACTTTTATTTCTTGTAATTAATCTACATGATCATCAGATGTAAGTTATTTGTTTCCAAATTAGTTTATGCCATTTTAATGTGTTATTGAAATGCTATAATTTAGTTAAATCTTGTTTAAAAAACAGAATATGATAATAAAGCAGAGTTGTTACTTCTATTAAAAATAGGTCAAATTATTTGGAAAGACTCAGTAAAGATATTCCATAAAATAATTTCTATTTAAGTTGATGTGAAAGAATCATGTTTATGTATTGGAGAGGATCACAGAAATCTAGAAGGATAGCATACTCATTGTTTTAAAAAGCTTAAAAATCTTACTTCTTTAGTCATGCAGTTTAATTATGAATTTTACATGAACAAGGGGATGCATAGCAGAGAAAAAAAAATTGTTTGAAGTCAAAAGTGGTTGAGTGAATATACATAGTATGTATAAAGATAATATATTTATATACTTATATATAGATAGATAATATATATGAGTAAAAATTTCTATGTATTATGCATCTTTCTATATATGTATGTGTATATTTGTCTATCTCTTTTAGTTTGTCTTCTTTAATCTATTCTCATATTCATCAATTAAGACCAACTATATATTTCTATATTATTAGATAAAATGTTTCTAATATTCTTGAGAAAAATTTTGTTATACTTATTGATTATGACCTTTGAGTCAAATAAGCCATTGATTAATCTCTACTAATTGTGTCTATTTGATTTAGTTAGCACGCTTTGTGATATTTTTGGAAACCACTCAATAATAAGCTAGGTCTCAGGATTCCTGCAATCTCTAATTCTCATTGTAACCAGCCAATAAATCAATATTATGTGCACTTCAGAGTTCCCAAAACTAAAGCTCAAAAAGTCAAAGTTCTAGCCCTATAGTGTCAGAGTTCTCAGTTATCTAATATGAAATCTGTCAGTATTTCCATTGTTCTCTATATCTATCTGTTCTCCCTTTCTTTCTACTATTACATATTTAAATATTCAGCTTCTAAGTTCCACTTTCTTAGATTTAACAAACAGCCTCTGCCCCAAAACATATCACCTTTCTATTTATCTTCATTTATAATGGTCTTCATACCAACTATCTACCAAAATAAATGAAGACTCTGAATCCTCCAAATCTATATAGTATATTTTCAAGTACATGAATGATCTCTTCGTGATATGTTTTACACATTTATTAAGAGAAATCTGCCCAGCAAAAACTAGATGCTGCTTTAGGACCTGGAAATTAAATCATGTTTGTGTGTGTGTGTGTGTGTGTGTGTGTGTATGTGTGTGTGTGTGTGTGTGTGTGTGTGGTGGGGGCAGGGAAGCTGTCTTGAGATTTTGATAAATGATCTTACAAACATTTGTAATCATCTGCTTTGAACAAGAGTATATGAAATTTTGAGTGTTTATATTAAGTAGGTATTGGGAAGGCATCTCAAAGAGATTTATGGTCAACACACATTAAGCATGAGGTTCTATGTGAACATCTCTTGTTTCTCTTAGGAATCTGACTCTTTCAACAAATAAACCCGCAGGGTTTATAACTCCCTACTCCCTCAGGCTTCCGAACCATGCTCTGAAGGAGAGGTCAGTATAAGTAACTCATGATTCTAGTGACTAAATTGTATCTTGAGGCATACATTCTCATTATCAATATTATCTCTGATTGAAGAAGATACAATCACCTACATGACATTACATTCAACTAAATATTCTGGATTAATGATTATTCTTTTGATTCAATCTCTTGTATGAAATGACTTGAAGTAAAACTGTCAAGACATAGAAGATTTAATCATACACAAAAGGGAAAGCTTCCCATGTCACCATGTTACCAGCTATTGTCATATCCACATTCTGTTTTGCTCATATCCAGTCTCCAATTCTTCAGAATTTTCCAAATCATTCCACTGAGCCCCCTGAAACCCAAGGTTTAGAGTTACCAAATTCCTCTCCTCAAGTAAGTCCTCTAATATTCCCTTAAATTGCTTGAGTTAACTGAAGACTTGCCAACTTCAGAAGACACAGGTTCTCCTGTAGTTTACTCGTGACTGCCTCTTTGCAATACCCTGTCAGGCAATGTCTTCAGATACTCACTACTGTTGGCCCCATATAATTTATCTTATTTCTTACTTCATAAACTATGGTTCTTGTGAAGCACATAGTATCAAAATATACTGAACCTTATTCTTTCAAAAAGAATAATCTTTAGAATTTCTAGTCATCCACATGTATCAGTAAAAACTTTAACATAAGGACCACTGACATTTGCTCTATTCTCCCCTTCTTACCATTATAACCTATTTCATTAACATTAACATATTCCTTTCTTCCCAACTAGTACTCACTCTCAATGCCCTGAGTTTTGTCATGATTAATGATGGTCCCTGCTCCAAAATTCTTAATTTGTGTGTCACACACTATGACTACCACCTTCTATCCACCAACTCCCATAGGCAAGTATGCCCATCTGAACAAATTTTAGGCTGCATTAATTTGTGCCCATTTACCCTGTCCCATTCTCCACCATACATTACTGCCCCATTCACATCATATCCTGTTTTTTATCTTTTTGTGTGTAATTTACACTTCTAGGTCCGCCTGTTACAAAGTACCACCAACTGGGTGGTTTAGAACAATAGAAATTTATTGCCTCACTGATCTGAAAGCTACAAAATTTGATATCAATGTGTTGGCAGGAACATGCTCCCTCTGAAATGTGCAGAGGAGAATCTTTCCTTGCCTCTAGAGCTTCTGGTGTTGGCTGGCAATTCTTGGTGCTCCTTGTAAGTGCATCACTCTGCCATAATTACCACATGGCCATCTTCTCCCTGTATGTCTTCACATTGTCCCCTTTCTTTACAAATCTGTATGTGTGTGTCCAATTTTCCTCTTCTTACCTTTGCTGGAACATATGTTAAGAGTACATTTAGTTTTGTAAACCACCAAACTGTCTTCCAAAGTAACTGCACTGTCTGGCATTCCAATCAGAGATGAATGAGAGTTCCTGTTGTTCCACATCCCTTCTAGCATTTTATCTTGTGTGTGTTTTGGATTTTGGTCATTCTAATAGTTGTGTACTGGTCCTCTTCTTTCTTTATTTAGAAATTGAGAAATCTTGGACCAGGAATTGGGGATACTGTAAATTTGCCCTATTTTGGACTATAAGGCAATAGAACAGAGTAGAAATATGTAGGTGTTGATGTCATAGGAAATCTAATTGAATTCCATATTTACCATTTAATTGGCAGGAGAATTTTATTATTTTTAATTTTCGATTTCATTGTCTTCAAATTAACTTACCAAGAGGTTTAAAAGAGATGTATATGGTAAGCATGTAACACTTTGCCTAGGGTGTTATTTGCACCCAGTCAATATATATTTATACATTTATATAAATTTAAATATATTTAATTTAATGTATATACATATATAATAGTGTTTTTATTTTTTTAATATTTTAACCTTATAGAAAAAATATAATAATCATATACTAAAAAAACCTGAACCATCGGTCTCAATTCTGTCAAATACTAATATTTTGTTCTTTATTATTAATTTTTATTTATCATTATTATCCATAGAGCCCCATGGATTCTCTGTTCAGTTTATTTTCTTTCTATTTTACCATGAGCCAATCAGTATGTTGTACAAAGTTTTTACAATTCTCAAACATATTTTGAGTCTACTATTATATGTCAGTATTCAAAATCATTTAGTACTTTTCACAGTTCTTCAAATTGTAATAAAGATATCATAGATTAAGTTTGCACCTTGCATTTTACACCTACCCTTATGCTTTTAAGCTTATTCCTATTGGTATTGTAACTTTGGTTCATTTATTTTGATTTACTGTGTTCATTTTGTGAATATGCTGCTTAGCAGAAGCTACCATTCAATCCAAGTCTTATTTCTCTATTAATTCTGGTCTCCCTTATATATATTAAAAATTGTTTTATAATACTCTCTGTGAAGGTTGTGCAGTTTGTTAGATTCAATTAATTCTCTTTTCCTCAAAGTAATACAAGCACATCATTATGTTTAAATATTACAACTATATGACAAATTATGATAGTTTCCTGCCTATCCTTTCTTAAGCATGATTCTGTGCCCCTGAGGAAATTACTTTTCAAATTTCAAATTCATTCTTCTAATATTCACTCAATATTTCTTAAAGAAAGAGGTTTTTTTTTTTTTACTCTAAAAAATTGTGCTTTCCTCTTCTATTATAAATTATTGCATTTCAGTTTTTTCTAGTATGGAAGCACATTCCCAAATTCTCTTAAGATTTTATCACATTTTTTTGGATACAACAATGTTCAGTGTCAACATCCTTATATATAAATGTTGCATATAGCTAAACCTTCATTGTATAGTTTTCATAATTAATTTTAAATTATTTAAAATTATGTGGCCTTGGGTTTCTGTGCTCTCTCAATCATTTGACTCCAAAGTCCTTACAAAATTTTAAAACAATTAACTGCATTTTGTTATCTATTAATTACATTTTCTTCTTCCTATAAACATCACTGATAGAGCTCTCTGACTTCCTCTTTCTACTTTAGACTCTGTTCACTATACTCACTACACAAATCTTATGTTAGGACTTTTCTGATACTGCCATCCTAAGATTTTACTTTACTTATCACCTATGTTGGATATCCTGCTTTCTGCACTTCCAAGTCTTGCTACTTCCTGACTTTTATTTATTTATATTTCTTAACATCCTAATTGGAGTATAATTTCTTAACAATGTTGTGTTAGTTTCTGCTGTATAACTAAAGTATCTACAGTATAACTAAAGTGATTCAGCTATACGTATACATATATCACCATATCCCCTCTCTCTTGTGTCTCCTTCCCACCCTCCCTATCCCACCCCTAGGTGGTCACAAAGCACCAAACTGATCTCCCTGTGCTATGTGGCTTCTTCACAGTAGCTATCTATCTTACATTTGGTAGTGTATATATGTCAATGCTACTCTCTCACTTCATCTTAACTTACCCTTACCCCTCCCTGTGTCCACAACTCCATTCTCTATGTCTGCATCTTTATCTTCTCCTGACCCTAGGTTCTTCAGAATCTTTTTTTTTCTTTTTAGATTACATAAATATGTGTTAGCATATGGTATTTGTGGGTTTTTTTGTTTTATTTTTCTCTTTCTGACTTACTTCACTCTGTATGACAGACTCTAGGTCTATCCACCTCACTACAAATAACTCAATTTTGTTTCTTTTTATGGCTGAGTAATGTCCCATTGTATATATGTGCCACATCTTTTTATCCAGTCATTTGTTGATGGACACTTAGGTTGCTTCCATGTCCTGGCTCCTGTAAATAAAACTGCAATAAACATTGTGGTACATGACACTTCTAGAATTATGGTTTTCTAAGGGTATATGCCCAGTACTGGGGTTGCTGAGTTGTATGGTAGTTCTATTTTTATTTTTTTAAGAAACCTCCATACTGTTCTCCATAGTGGCTGTATCAATTTACATTCCCACCAGCAGTGCAGGAGGGTTCCCTTTTCTCCACACCCTCTCCAGTATTTATTGTTCATAGATTTTTTGATGAAGGCCTTTCTGACCAATGTGAGGTTATACCTCATTGTAGTTTTGATTTGCATTTATTTAATTAATGATGTTGAACAACCTTTCATATGTTTCTTGACAATCTGTATATCTTCTTTGGAGAAATGTCTATTTAGGTTTTCTGCCCATTTTTGGATTGGGTTGTTTGTTTTTTGATATTGAGCTGCATGAGTTGCTTTTATATTTTGGAGATTAATCCATTGTCAGTTGCTTCATTTGCAAATATTTTCTCCCATTTTGAGTGTTGTCTTTTCATCTTGTTTATGGTTTCCTTTGCTGTGCAAATATTTTAAGTTTCATTAGGTCCCATATGTTTAGTTTTTGTTTTTCTTTCAATTTCTCTAGGAGGTGGGTCAAAAAGAATCTTGCTGTGATTTATGTCATAGAGTGTTCTGCCTATGCTTTCCTCTAAGAGTTTGATAGTTTCTGGCCTTACATTTAGGTCTTAATTCATTTTGAGTTTATTTTTGTGTATGGTGTTAGAGAGTGTTCTAATTTCATTCTTTTACATGTGGCTGTCCAGTATTCTCAGCACCATTTATTGAAGAGGCAGTTTTTCTCCACTGAATATTCTTGCCTCCCTTATCAAACATAAGATCATAATATATGCATGTGTTTATCTCTGGCCTTTCTAATCTGTTCCTTTGATCTATATTTCTGTTTTTCTGCCAGTACCATACTGTCTTGATTATTGTAGCTTTGTAGTATTTTCCGGTAGCCTGATTCCTCCAGCTCTATTTTTCATTCTCAAGATTGCTTTGGCTGTTCGAGGTCTCTTTTTTTTCCATACAAATTGTGAAAATTTTTGTTCTCATCAGCGTCTTATAGTATTCTACATAAAGGTCTTTTGTCTCCTTAGGTAGGTTTATTCCTAGGTATTTTATTTGTTTTGTTGCAATAGTAAATGGGAGAGTTTCCTTAGTTTCTCTTTCAGATTTTTCATCATTAGTGTATAGGAATGCAAGAGATTTCTGTGCATTAATTTTGTATCCTGCTACTTCACCAAATTCATTCACTATCTCTAGTATTTTTCTGATAATGTTTTTAGTATTCTCTATGTATAGTATCATGCCATCTGAAAACAGTGATAGTTTTACTTCTTCTTTTCTGATTTGGATTCCTTTTATTTCTTTTTCTTCTCTGATTGTTGTGGTTAAAATGTCCAAAACTACGTTGAATAATAGCAGTGAGAGTAGGCTACCTTGTCTTGTTCCTGATCTTAGAGGAAAAGTTTTCACTTTTTCACCATTGAGAACAAGGTTGGCTTGGTTTTGTCATATATAGCCTATATTAGGTAGATGAAAGTTCCCTCTATGCCTACTTTCTGGAGGGTTTTTATCATAATTGCGTGTTGAAAGCTTTCTCTGCATCTATTGAGATAATCATATGGTTTTCATCCTTCAGTTTTTTAAAATGGTGTATCACATTGTTTGATTTGTGTATATTGAAGAATCCTTGGATTCCTGGGATTAAACCCCACTTGATTGTGGTGTATCTTCCTTTTAATGTGCTGTTGGATTCTGTTTTTTAGTATTTTGTTGAGATTTTTGCATCTATGTTTATCAGTGATATTGGCCTGTAGTTTTCTTTCTTCATGACATCTTTGTCTGGTTTTGGTATTGGGTGGTGGTGGCCTCACAGAATGAGGTTAGAAGTTATCCTCCCTTTGCTATATTTTGGAAGAGTTTGAGAAGGATAAGTGTTAGCTCTTCTCTAAATGTTTGATAGAATACTCCTGCGAAACCATATGACCCTGGGTTTTTGTTTTTGGAAGATATTTCATCACAGTTTCAATTTCAGTGTTTGTGAATAATATGTTTATATTTTCTATTTTTTCCTGATTCAGTCTCAGAAGCTTGTGCTTTTCTATGAATTTGTCTATTTCTTCCAGGTTCTCCATTTTTTTGGCATAGTGTTGCTTGTAGTAATCTCTTATGATCCTTTGTATTCCTGCAGTGTAAGTTGTTACTTCTCCTTTTTCATTTCTAATTCTGTTTATTTGGGTGTTCTCCCTTTTTTTTTTTCTTGATGAATCTGGCTAATGGTTTATCAGTTTTGTTTATCTTCTCTAAGAACCAGCTTTTATTTTTGTTGATTTGCTGTCATTTCTGTCATTTCTTTTTCATTTATTTCTGATCCCATCTTAATGATTTCTTTCATTCTGCTGATTTTTTTTTTTTTTTTTGTTGTTCTTCTTCTTTCTCTAATTGCTTTAGGTGTAAGGTTAGGTTGTTTGTTTGAGGTGTTTCTTGTTTCTTGAGGTAGGTTTGTATTGTTATAAACTTCCCTCTTAGAACTGCTTTTGCTGCAACCCATAGGTTTTGGGTCACCTTGTTTTCACTGTCATTGTTTCTAGGTATTTTTTAGTTTCCTCTTTGATTTCTTCAGTGATCTCTTGGTTATTTAGTAGTGTATTGTTTAGCCTCCATGTGTTTGTATTTTTTGCAGTTTTTTTCCTGTAATTGATATCTAGTCTCATAGTGCTGTGGTCAGAAAAGAAACTTGATATGATTTTAATGTTCTTAAATTTACCAAGGCTTGATTTGTGACCCAAGATATGATCTATCCTGGAGAATGTTCCATGAGCAATTGAAAAGAAAGTGTATTGTGATTTTTTGGGGTGGAATGCCCTTTAAATATCAATTAAGTCCATCTTGGTTAATGCATCATTTATAGCTTGTGTATCCTTATTGATTTTCATTTTAGATGATCTGTCCATTGGTGAAAATGGAGTGTTAAACTCCTCTCCTATTGTTGTGTTACTGTTATGTTCCCCTTTTATGACTGCTAGCATTTGCCTTATATATTGTGGTGCTCTTATTTTGCATGCATAAATATTTACAATTGTTATATCTTCTTCTTGGATTGATCTCTTGATCATTATGTAGTGCCCTTCTTTGTCTCTTGTAATAGTCTTTTTTTTTAAAGTCTAGATTTTCTGATACGAGAAGTGCTACTGCAGCTTTCTTTTGATTTCCATTTGCATGCAATAACATTTTTCATCCCCTCACTTTCAGTCAGTATGTGTTCCTAGGTCTGAAATGGGTCTCTCACAGACAGTGTATATATGGGTCTTGTTTCTCTATCCATTCAGCCAGTCTATGTCTTTTGATTGGAACATTTAATCCATTTATATTTAAGGTAATTATTGATATGTATGTTCCTATTACCATTTCTTAATTGTTTTGCACTTGTTATTGTAGTTCTTTTCCTTCTCCTGTGTTTCCTACCTAGATAAGTTGCTTTAGTATTTGTTGTAAAGCTGGTTTGGTGGTGCTGAATCTTCTTAGCTTTTTTTTGTCTGTAGATGTTTTAATTTCTCTGTCAAATCTGAATGAGATCCTTGCTGGGTAGAGTAATCTTGATTGTAGGTTTTTCCCTTTCATCATTTTAAATATGTCTTGCCACTCTCTTCTGGCTTGCAGAGTTTCTGCTGAAAGATCAGCTGTTAACCTTATAGAGATTCCCTTGATATTATTCTTTCTTTTCCCTTGCTGCTTTTAATATTTTTTCTTCATATTTAATTTTTGATAGTTTCATTAATATGCGTCTTTGTGTGTTTCTTCTGAGATTTTTCCTGTATGGGACTCTCTGTGCTTCCTGGACTTGACTGATTCTTTTGTTTCCCATATTAGGGAAGTTTTCAACTATAATCTCTTTAAATATTTTCTCAGACCTTTTCTTTTTTTTTTCTTCCTCTGGGATTCCTATAATTCAAATATTGTTGTATTTAATGTTTTTCCAGACGTCTCTGAGACTGTCCTCAATTATTTTCAATCTTTTTTTCTTTATTCTCCTCCATGGTAGTTATTTCCACTCTTTTACCTTCCAGGTCACTTACACTTTCTTCTGCCTCAAGTTATTCAGCTATTGATTCCTTCCAGAGAATTTTTAATTTATTTGTTTGTCATCATTGTTTGTTTGCTCTTTAGTTCTTCTAGTTTCTTGTTAAATGTTTCTTGTATTTTCTCCATTCTATTTACAAGATTTTGGATCATCTTTACTATCATTACTCTGAGTTCTTTACCAGGTTGACTGCCTATTTCCTCTTCATTTGTTTGGTCTGGTGGGTTGTTACCTTGCTCCTTCATCTGCTGCATATTTCTCTGTCTTCTCATTTTGCTTAACTTACTGTGTTTGGGTTCTCCTTTTCACAGACTGCAGGTTTGTAGTTTCATTGTTTTTGGTGTCTGTCCTCTGTGTGTAAGGTTGATTCAGTGTGTTGCATAGGTTTGCTGTTGGAGGGAACATGTGCCTGTGTTCTGCTGCATGAAGTTGCATCTTGTCTTTCTTGTGGACAGGACTGTGTCCAGTGGTGTGCTTTATGGTGTCTGTGACCTTGGTTTGATTTTAAGCAGCCTCTCTGCTAATGGATGGGGTTGTGTTCCTGTCTTTCTAGTTTTCTGGCATGGGGTGTCCAGCACCCCATGTCGTTGCTTGTCATTGCTTGTCGTTGAGTGTATCTGGGACTAAGTGTCGAGACAGAGATCTCTGGGAGAGCTCTCACCAATTGATATTACATGGGGCCAGGAGGTGTCTGGTAGTCTAATGTCCTGTATTCAGCTCACCCACCTCAGCTGCTCTGGCCTGACACCTGGCCAGAGTGCCGAGATACTGTCAGCCACACAGCTCAGAAGAAAAGGTAGAAAAATGAAAGAAAAAATAATAATAAAATACATTTATTAAAATAAAAATTAAAAGAATTATTAAAATAAAAATTAATTTTAAAAAGATTAGAGCAATCAAACCAACATACAAATCCACCAATGATAAAAAGCACTAAAAACTATAGTAAGATAAGCATAAAAATCAGAAACTAGTCTGTAGCATACAGGAAACCCCAAGTCTATACTTGCTCCCAAAGTCCATGACCTCAATTTTGGGATGATTCATTGTCTAGTCAGGTATCCCACAGATGCAGAGTACATCAAGTTTATTGTGATGATTTAATCTGCTGCTCCTGAGGGTGCATGGAGAAATTTCCCTTTCTCTTCTTTGTTCACACAGCTCCTGGGGTTCAACTTTGTATATGGCTCCACCTCTGTGTATACGTCGCCTGAGGGTGTCCAGGTACCTGGAGATTTTCTTGCCTTTTGGGAAGTCTGAGGTCTTCTGCCAGGGTTCAGTAGATTTTCTGTAGGAGTTATTCCACATGTAGATATATTTTTGATGTATCTATGGTGAGGAAGGTGATCTCCACATCCTACTCCTCTGCCATCTTGAAGGTCCTCCTCTTCCCAGCTTTTACTTCCTTGTTTTACTAGTGCACAGCATTCATTGTCTTTCTGGGTAAAATTGTTAATATATGATATTACAAATAATATCATATAAATGATATATGATAATGTGTATTTGTACTCATCCTACATAATAAGTATCCTTCATTGTTTAGAATTCTAGGTTGAAAATACTTTTCCTGCAAAATTGCTCAATTGTCTCCAACTTCCCTTGGTTCTGGAAATAAATTTAGTTAGATTTAGAGGAATTTTCCTCCAGTAGCTCTGTTCAAAAATATCCTCTTTTAATTTACCTTACTTTCAATAATTATTATCAAACAATTCAAGGATTCAAAAAAGTTTTAGGGCTTCCCTGGTGGTGCAGTGGTTGAGAGTTTGCCTGCCGATGCAGGGGACACGAGTTCATGCCCCAGTCTGGGAAGATTCCACATGCTGCAGAGCAGCTGAGCCCATGAGCCATGGCCACTGAGCCTGCACATCTGGAGCCTGTGCTGCGCAGTGGGAGAGGCCACAACAGTGAGAGGCCCACATACTGCAAAAAAAAAAAAAAAAAAGTTTAAAAATATTATAGCATAAACCCATTTACCTATCTCCCAGCAAAAGTTGTTGAGCAAAACTATTACAGGTATCTTACCATAAGGAAATTGATCAAAGAGTATTCATAGCTTCAAATAACATTAGATATTGCTAAATTGCCTGCTCAGTCATCATCCTAATTCAGATAGATCAGCAGCAGATGGAAGTTGCTTTTGTTTTACATCCTTCACAACACTTAATATTTTCATTTAAAAATTTTGCCCATATCAAGGGGAAGAAATACCATTTCATTATGTTTTGTTTGTTTGTTTCAACAAGCAGCTTTTTATTCAGTGAAAGAAAACGATAAGGCAAGAGTGGATTAAAAAAATGTATATAGTTATAACTGGATAGCATTTTTTTTTTTTAAATTATGAAACAATCTGCTAAAGGCACTTCCTTTCTTTAGATAAGCTCTGGTCTGAAATTTCTTTCTTTTTTTTCTTTAATTGAAGTATAGTTGATTTACAATGTTGTGTCAGTTTCGAGAGTTCAACAAATTAATTCAGTTATACACACACACACACACACACACACACACATATATAGCTATTATTTTTCAGATTCTTTTTCCCTATAATTTATTAGACAATATTGAGGATAGTTCCCTGTACTATACAGTAGGTCCTCATTGTATATCTATTTTACATACAATAGTATGTATGTGTTAATCCCAATCTTCTAATTTATTCCTTGTCCCACCCTTTCCCCTTTGGGAATCATAAATTTGTTTTTTATGTCTGTGGGTCTATTTCTGTTTTATATATACATTCATTTGTACCATTTTGTTTTTTAGATTACACAAATAAGCAATATCAATATGATCTTTGTCTTGTTTACTTCATTCAGTATGATAATCTCTAGGTCCATCCCTGTTGCTACAAATGGCATTATTTCATTGTTTTTTATGGCTGAATAATATTCCATTGTATATATATATACCACATCTTCCTATCCATTCCTCTGTCGATGGACATTTATGTTGTCCTGGATGTTTTAATTTGCATTTTTCTGATTTCCAGTGAGTTAGAACATTGTGTTTTCTTATGTTTCATGCTTCTTCTTTTCTTACATACAACACTTTCAGTGCTTACATATCAAGGGCCAAACCCAGATTCCAGATGTGAGGCATAGATGATATTGATCTCTCTCCCATTGAAATTTAGAATGTCTTTTCCATTTCTGGTCTGTGGAGACATTCGTTTTGTTTCTTTAGCTCAATTATGTGTTTTGAATGTACATATACACATATTTATACACATTCATGTTCATATATACATATGTGTATATGTTTCTGGGTTTTTTAATTGTATCTCTTTCTGAGGGGTATAAACCATGCCAAAACTACCTTCTGTGTCTTTTGCTATGAATGAGAGTGGAACACTGATTTAGAATTTTTTTGTCTTTAGATTTATAATCATTAAAACTTTTGAAATGTATAATTGAAAAATATTAGAGTTTATAAAAGTTGAAGCTATGCAATATAATCCATTAATTTTTTAATGTAAATTAAGGTTTTTTATTATTTGTAATATTTGTTAATTTATGAAATTAGGGTTGCCATAATTAGCCAATAAAAATATAGGTTGTGCAATTAAATTTGAATTTCAGATAAACAGTAAAATTGTTTCACTGTAAACATGTCCCAAGTATGCCCAACTGGGACATCCAGTATTTTTTGTAGCAACAATAATAAATTCACATTTATAATTAAATACTTTGGGAAATATTACCATCATTTTACAAACAGTTTCTTAAGTTTTTCACTCTGGTGGATTTTTCTACTCCTCGATTTTTCTAATTTATTCAAATCAGCAATAAAATGAATAATGTATGCTTTTGAGTGACAATAGACTGATGACTACAAAGTGTGACTGCATTGGGAGGAGTATAATATGGTTCTAAGAGTACTTTCTCTGGAACCAGATTGCTGGGCTAGAATTCTGGCTTCAACATTTCCTAGCTTTGTGAATTCAGTCATACTCTGTAAACTCTCTGTGCCTTAGTTTCCTCTTCCAGAAATAAGCTAATATGTGTATTAAATATGTGACTCAAAAAAGTATCTGGTATGTGAAAAAAATCTATAGTCTTAACTATTTTTATCTTCTATCTCTACATTTAATTTTTTAATATCTGTAAATATGTTTGCATATTTTAAATATTAGAAGATAAATAGGAATAACAATGATTCTAGACTTGACAGCTTAAATTTAATACAGGAAGGGATACTGAGACAAGCCATCACATTATCAATTTACAGTTCCCTAGAATAAGAAAGTTTGCAAGCACTATATTATTTTAGAGAGTACTTATTATAAGCCCAATTTGATATGCATCTGTAATAGAATGACTTTGTATCTAGAAAGAGAAAGACCAAAATATAATCTCTATGATTTCAGCTTTATCTTGAGATTTTTATTTTCATAAATGACTAAAAACCTGCAGTGAAAATTGAAATACTGTTGTATGAACATAACTGCCTAGAGAATGCTATTCAGAGATTCCTTGCCGTTAGTTCACTGACAATCTTAGAGCTGTACAAAACTGGTATCATTTAACTATTGTACTCTCTTCGCCAGTGGATTAGTTTCTAGAGTACCATTTAAGCTGAGATAATGCATTAACACTGGTGAAATTCACCAGTACTTAGGTGCAAAGTTTGGGAAGCACCAATCTCCAATAAATTTTGTTGGAAAGAAAAATCTGAGTGTTAATTGAACCACATTATGAACACAGGTAACGTTTGAACAGAAAACTTAATGTATTAGAAATAGTAAATAAGCACGAAAAAAAAGTTGACCAACATACCTAAGCAAAAAAAAAAAATAACTAAACAAATAAATATATATACTATGTAAAACAGTTATAGAGTACCAATGTTTTTTTTGATAAAATAAACATTAATACTTGACTAAATTAGTACTTGACTGAATAAAACATTATATATGACTATTTGAATGATAAAAATTGCCTCAATGAATTTTAATATATATTAATAAATATCTTCTACATTAAAAAATTAGGTAATATAATAAACAAAACCATTCATAAAAGCAAAATATATATATATAAGATATAAGAATATTATGAAGAAAACAGTACTGCCTATATGAATAAAATTTACAGCTATGGTGACAATTCGTTTTAAGAAATGGAGAGATATTTTGTGTCTTTCTAAACAGTGGTCTTTGCCCCAGTTTACCATCTTGATGTGTAATTAATTTGGTGTATGTGTGTCACTCATTAAAATGTTAACGATAATCTGCGAGTAGTGAGATTTAGCATGATAGTTACTTTCTTTCTCATTTTTTCCTATAGTCTTTGAATTACTATTTTATGTATTTCTTTCACATTAAAACTATTTTCAATTAAATAATCAAGGAAATATCACTCACAGTGCTAACATCTAAGTTATACAAGTTTTATTTATTTATTTATTTTAATTTAACAAAGGAAGATTGTAGAATTTTCTTTCTATATTAGTACACTTTTTAGCTAGATTTTTCCTCTTACTTTTAATCATACTTTCTTTTAACAATATGTGAATTTTCTCTGGTTAATTTCCTAATATACTTTCTTCTTCCCTTACAAACACAAATAACACATTTATTTTTGCTTGGAATCTTTTTTTTTTTTTTTTTTTCTGCCCTATGTGTCACGTTATTTGGGCTATTGTTGAACATCTCTAGTTTTTTTTCATACACACAATTCTTGTGACAGAAAGCAGACCATGTATCACTCTTGAAAACTAACTGTACCTTTAAGGATATGGATAAATCATTCTTAAAAAGTGGAAAGGTGTTTTAAATGCCTTAAATACATTTTCCACTTAAATTTCTCTTTCATTAATTATTTTTTAAATCATTTGGTAATGCAGATACAAAACTCCTTATCTGTAAGTCTGTATTTTCACTTTTCAACTTCTTACAATTGAGGATAATTATATTCTTTTAATGAAAGATTTTTGAACAAGGTAGAAAGACAATTTTCTAACTCTGCAATACATTGAACAAGTAACACATTGGGATATTATGTTACTATTTTTTTATAAAAAATTAATATTTTTGTAAGTTAAAGACAAATCCTTTCTCATTGAGTTTTTTCAAACAATAGCAAGAAATCTAGAAAGTATTTATTATCCACAATGATCTCTCCACTTGAAATAGTCTGTTACATATTTTTCCTGCAGTGCTTTACCTATACTGCTTCACATTTTTACTTTTCTAGAACATTAAACTAATTTTGCATACAATTTTGCCTATTTTTTTTTTCTTTCAGTAGATATCATATTATGAGAAATCGGTTCTCATTTCCTTCACTTCCCACAAAGGAAATACTGATTAGGCCCATGCTCCATCCTTTTGACACTGCTAAAAAACAAAATCTATTAGGATATTGAAAACAACAAAGGGAATGTAAACATTAGTTCAGAGGAAAGATGGGGAGAGAGAAAAAGATAGAGAAAGTGAAAGAAGGGGAGGAGGAGGAGAGGGGAAGGAGGAAGAGAAATTAGGTTGACAATTGACTTATTTTAAGGAGTATAATTGGGCTCAGAAAAGTAATAGTTTATTATCTCCAAAATGTTTATGGAAGGTAACACTCAACCAACAAATTATAGTTTCAAAGAAAAAGTAGAGTTAGAAACACTGAACAACCTAAATTTTGAAGTTGACTGTAATAATATACAAATTGAATTGTATCTTCCACAGTTTTTTGTACACAAATTTTCTCTACGAATTCAAAGTGGTGTGTGGAAAACTTTGTGTGTGACAGCAGCATAATGTACTATGAACATCTTTTATTTTGCGCTCTTTTTTTGACTTCTCCATTTTTTTCTTGACCCAGTCTGAAAAGTAAAGAAAGCACACAAAAAAGAATAGTATACTTGGAGCCCTTCACAGGTGTTTATACCTGCAATGCAAAATGTTGACACTCATAATAGCATGTTTGCAATTCTTATTCACACACATTGTGATCTCTGTGTTCTTTTAGTTGATGACAAAAATTAATTACTAACCCAATGTTTTTTAGTAACATACTTACAGGATAATTAACTCTGGTGGGGCAAGTATAAATATGTCTTTAAAAATGTACTTTTGTGTGATTTGTTTATTTTAAAATGCAATCCTTAGAGTCATTATATAAGAAACATTTTTTTTTACTTTATCAATTTTAAAATCAGTTCATATTTTTGAAAATTGACTGTTTTTATTATTAATCACTTAAAATATTTTAAAATAATGTTTTTTTGAATATTTCCTTATTTGTAAAACAAATGTAAGGGCTACATTAAAATATTTTAGTGCTAAGATATTTGCCTCAAAACAAGCATGACAAAAAAAAAAAAAAAAAACAAGCATGACATCTGAGAGCAAAGGGAAAGGATAATCAGGGAAATATTTTCTACAATGTGTTTTATCCTGAATTATACAAATATATAGCATTTATTTTAATTGAATAAGCTTAGGTTATTTTACAATCATATGCTCTATTGTATTAGTATATTAATCAATTTTATCAAATAATATCTGTTTTTCAAAAAATTCTGTAAAAGGAGTTAAATATTTACAGTTCATATGGTATATTATGTCAGCATGCATTTCAAATTAAGCATAATTACAATATAACCCATAGAAGTATGTCAAACTCTGGTGTTAAAATTATGAATCTGCTATGTGCTGGCATTATATTAGGAAAGATGCAAATGTATTTGGGTGATGAATAACATGATATGTAGATAATTAAAAGGAAATTCTTAATCTAAAAATAATTGAATGATAGTATGAAGAATTCTTAAAAGGTCTTTCTTAAAAAAAGAAGATTCTGCCTCTATTCATAACTATATTTCATCTAAGGTAGAAAATCATCTTTCAAATTTTACATGGATCAAATCAAATTATACTTATACCTGTAATATCCATGTCACAAGTGAACATCTATCCATAATGTAAAGGTTTTAAAAATGTTCCATTAATCTAGAAATTCCACTGAATGAAAACATTAAAATGGTGTTTTATAGTTATCATCATATCTCCTGTCCAAATAATTCTCTGGTTCCCCACATATATTTTTTTACCAGCAAAATTTGTATTAGTTATATATTTATATAAATTTACCCACATGTATTTATGTACTTAAAAAAAAAGTAACCAATTTCGTTGGTTTTGTTTATATATATATATATATTTTTTTTTTTTTCCCTACTAAGCAATAAAATTCTATCTGTTACATAACATTGTGGTAATGGTGATTATTTCTCCATTGAAAACTGATAAAATGAGACATTCAAACAGAAGAGAGATTTCGCAAAACTGATATGTTTGACAGTTTCTTGTCATACTCTTATTTGTAGCCTCACAAGTACCAAGGAAGTATTGGGCATCTAGTAGGTACACAAATGCCAAGATGCTTAAAAATCAAATAAATTCATACTGAGCTTGTGTTTTGAGAGAGAGTATAATGGAATAACGGAAAATAACATAGTCTCCTTTTGTATGCACTTATTGATTATCATAGTTATTTATTTAACAACTACTATGTGTCACTGTAGATACATAGGTGAATAAGACAAAAGACAAGTTATTACATATTCAGTATATCAAATGGTGAAAATTGATATTTAGAAAAGTAAATCAGGTCAAAGTGAAAAATATTGATAAAGAATTTTTATACATATGTGTTTACATGAGCATGTGTATGGGGGGCACACACATGCTTATATGTATAGATGATCTATTCCTTAATATTACTGTGGTGACTCTATTATAAAAATAGCTTTTCCATCTTTATGCTCTTCTTTTATCCTTTCCAGTTTCCATCTGGGCAGAGGTCAAACATTTATTTGAGGAACAGCCAATGGTTGTAAAATTCTAACGTGCTAAGAAACATTCAGATTCTGAAAACTTGAAATCTCACCCAAAGGTGTAGTTTAAGGACAATAGTTAGATTTATATGCTTTTGGATTTCTTCTGAATGTATCACCAAGGCATAATACACTTTACAAAGGCCTGTAATGGTTCCAAATATCAATGTTACGTGTAGCTCCAGGTCATATTTCTATTACAGGAGATATGAGAGTATAAAAATTGCATTGCATAGTGCATCAATAAAAGAACACTATGGGCCTTATCTTATCTTATAGAAATTTCCAATTTGAAATGTGCATTTGTGTTGTGAAAATGTTTTAAAAGTTCACAGTACTTTCTGCCTCTACTGTCTGAATTATATCCAAGCCATTTTAGGCTAACCTTTTGTTCTGGTTGAAGATCTATGAACAGAAGTGGTGCTTTCCTAAAGGAGAAACAGAGGGGAGTGGGGCAGAGAGCATACTGCTGGATGATAAACTGAAGGCAACTTGGGAAAGCATTCTAGGAAGAGATTCAAGGAAAGAGTATATCAATTTTGACCGTAATATTGTTTTTCCAAGAAGAAAATAATAAAATAATTTATTCTAATATCTCCCAGCTTACCTTCTCAGAAACCATCTTTTAAAAAAATCTCTATGAGTATTGTCAAAATAGCATATTCTATGTGGCTATTTACTTCACATTGGCAAGAAAGCTAAAATGAATGAAGCACATCGGTTTTATTTTTTTCTTACCTCTTATCAGTACTGGCTTAAATTATTTACCAGTCTCTATTTTTTTTTTTTGCTGTGGCCTCTATCTATTTGAAAAATATTAATTCTAATTGGTAGCATATTATTTTTACTGCATCATGCAAAGTTCTCCATTAGTAAGACAGATGTTTGTCAAAAACCTTAAAGAAAATAACCTAGGAATTATCTTCTTTTACTTAATAAAAATTAATTGATTTGTAAATGAGTGTAAAAATAATCAGTCAAATATAGGAATATTACAAGGAAATGAAGATAAGCTAATAAGAAACAACAGAAGTATTCAGCTTTGTCTTTATCTGTATGTGTTACAGCCTCAAAGCAAGGGCATATTTAATGAATAACTTAATCCCTGGACATAAATTAGGAATTTGTAAGATTTATTTACTCTTACAGTGCCTGAAGTATCAGTTATAAGAACTAAAATAAATAAGTAAAAATGCAAACAAGTGTTTCCCTTGTGGCGCAGTAGTTGAGAGTCCGCCTGCCGATGCAGGGGACACGGGTTCGTGCCCCGGTCTGGGAAGATCCCATATGCTGAAGAGCAGCTGGGCCCATGAGCCATGGCCGTTGAGCCTGCGCGTCTGGAGCCTGTGCTCCGCAACGGGAGAGGCCACAACAGTGAGAGGCCCGCATACCAAGAAAAAAAAATGCAAACAATATAATTTATTAATTTGTTCAAACAAGCACACAGCTTTAGTATGTTTTAATGCCCCAGAGTTTGAAAAAGTAAACAATTTTTTCTAAGATCCTAACATCTATATTGCATAGATAAAATTTATTAATATGCTATGACTTATGTGAATATTATTTATTTAGACTATTGTTTACCCAAATACCCAGTGCTGTGAGATCATCATCCTTGAACATTTTGCAGATACTTGTTGACTACTTACTGTTTATAATCTATGTACACTAGCATTAGCTTCTTTTTCCTGACAGAGTTTTGTAACCCTGGGTTCTTTCTAGCCTCTATCATGGGCAACATTTTTGCTTGAAAAAAAGGAGAAAACAAAGAAAAAGTAAGTCAAATAGTACATATTTTAGTGAAATATTTGGACTTAATAATATCAAAGCAACTAATTCAATTAGAAAATTACAGTCCCTGTTAGATGCATAGTTCTTGGCTATGACTGGGAAAGGAGATACTATTAGGTCCCAAACTGAATTTGAACCAGGGCTTAGGCTCCTGAACTAATCACCAAAATGAAACTGTATGTACTGAAACAACCTCAGAGAATAAATTGGAAGTGATGATTGAAATGTGAATAAATCCCTAAATACTAGCCCTCTTTACTGCCTATGCTTGGAATAAATTGGGGGACAGACATAAGAGTTTTACAGATGGAGACCAAATAGTCAGCTTTATTGGTAATAAAAAAAATAGATCAAAGGCTTAAGGACATGGCTTAGATACATAGCCAAAGAGACTTGAGAACACCTTCTAGAACTGAACCAACTTATTTACCCAGTTACTAGGAGAATTTCAAGCTGTTCCCACAGAACATCATTAGCACCCCAAACTCACCACAAAGCTGAGAAAGCAGGTCAGACACATCTGTCCATATGCAAGCTTGCTCCAAAGTGGAGTGCTCTTTCAAACTCATTAGCTGGATAACTCACTTCTTCCTTGGAGAGGAATAAATGAGGGGTCTAGGGGAAGGGGTTGGGACAAGAGTATTAGTCCAACTGAAATCCCTCCACAGAGAAATCTGAGGAGCTGTGGTGACTGTTTTCTCTAAGGGCAATGCCATGTGATAGAGAATGTATAATTAAAGGTGGGGGACTTGGGTCTACCTGCCTCACTCTACAAGTCTGCTTAGTTGAAGTTTCACGTGCTCTTGGAAGATCCTTGATTTTTCTTCCTTTTCCCTCCTCTTAGTTTTAGTTAAGTGACCTTTCATAACAATGATTTATCTTCATCATCATCAAGGCTGATAGCATTTTACTTAACAATTCTCCTCTTATGTTTGAACTCCTTGAGGATAGCGACTGTGCCATAATTATTTCATTGTCTTTATCAACTAGTATGGTGCCTGGTACATAGGTCTGTTTAATTGAATCTGATGTTTTATTAAGACCATTCCTTCTTTTGAAATGCTGAGCATAGATTAACAAAAAAGGTAATACACAAGTATAATATGGTCCACACTCAATAAAATGCTCTTTATCTCATTTTGCCTTCTATGTGTGTCCAACATATCAAAGCATAACTGAAGTAAGATTTGTTTAGAATGATTGAAAAAACACTGAAAGCTATGTATATTTTATTGCAGCATTTAGAAAATATGACAGATGGATAGATAGATGATAGATAGATAGATAGATAGATGATAGATAGATAGATAGATAGATACATAGATAGATAGATAGACAGAATGCTCCTTCCCTTGATACTTATCACTAAAGAATCAGAAACAATCCTATGGTAGCTACTAAGACTATTCATAAATAAGTGGTTCTCTCTCCTGAGCACATGGTAGGATTGACTTTCCCAACAAGTTGAACTCAAGTTTAGGTAGATGTCATGCTTTTTCTGTCTTTGGAAAAAACTCACTAATTTTCTAAACCCACTAATTTTCTTACATAGTTCCTTATTCATACATTAATTAACTACTTAATTAACTACTTAACTATTTTATTCTTCTTGAATATTTTACAAAATCCATGCTGATAAATTTTTTATTATCAGAATATAAAATTATTTGACAACTGATACAATATGGGTACCACTTACAATCTTACCCTTTAAGATTGTTAGATCATGTGTAGTCTAGGGAGTCCAGGAAGAGGAGCCAAAGCTATCTGAGTCAATGTGGTCCCACTAAGTGAATTATGGTAGCAACTACTTAATAACTGATACAAAATATTGAAACATTTATATTCAGATTGTCTGTGATTTATGATGGTTCAACTTAAGATTTTTCAAGATGGTGTAAAAGTGATGCCCGTTCAATAGAAACCTTATTTCAAATATTTTCTTAGGCTAGTGATAGGGAGTCCTTACTCTCTCGTGATGCTGGGCAGTAAGCTGCAGCACCCAGTTAGCTTATGCAATAATGAGAGTAAACAACCCATAGATGTACAACCATTCTGGTTTTCACTTTCAGTACAGTATTTAATAAATTACATGACATAATCAACACTTTATTATAAATTAGACTATGTGTTAGATGATTTTACCCAACTGTAGGCTAATGTAAATGTTTTGAGTGTGTTTAAGATAGGCTAGGCTAAGCTATGATGTTTGGTAGGTTAAGTGTATTAAGTGCATTTTTAACCTAACAATATTTTCAATTTATAATGGATTTATCGGGATGTAACCCCACAGTAAGTCAAGGAAGATCTGTAATATTTTAACAGTTTGTACAGCTAGAAATCAATCCTATTTTTTTTTCCAAAGAATGTTCTGTCTCCTTCCATCCCTTCTCTGTCTCCTTTTCTTTCATCCACCCTATTCCTTTTTCTGTTTCTTTCTTTGATTTTGCTTGTTCTACAGTCTCTCTTTAATCTGAGCCTTCTGTGTTCTCTGACCCACAGATTTATTGTCCTTTCCTATGCTTTGAAATAATGGGAGGTAAAGTTAAAATTTGTTGATCTTCTGTTTGTTTCTTGTCTCAATTTCTTAACCTGAAAACAGATATTTTTTTTTGTGTGTGTATGTATATATCATGGCACTGCCTTCTACACTGGCTCAGCTCAAGGTTTGGCTGTTTATTTCTGTCATAATCATTGTCATGTGGGTTACATGAGTCACACAGTCTTAGCCACTCATGTCTTTTTCTTACTGACAAGTCTATGGAAGTAAGTACTGCAGTTGAAACTGAAGTCTGGGTGCATTAATGTATCAATAATACAATGACACATCATGGTCCTTAGTCCAAGAGTGTCTCAGCAGTAGCAAAAATAATTTTTAATTCTTTTTATAATCATTAGTTATATTTGATATGATACATGTACAATTTTATATATCCTTCAAATAAATGTTATTACATATACAGTTTTGGAAAAAGCATGAGTACTGTTAAGGTCAGAAGGTACAATATTTGTTAAAATAATGCTTTCTTTTTTTTTTACATTGTCCTGAGAGAAAGGCATTAGATCTTACATTTTGATAGTATATTGTGAAGCAGTTTGATATTATTTACTAACCAGTCCCTATAGCTATGAACAGGCATAGCTAATCTCAACATATTCTTTTTTAGGCCAATTATTCAATGGTTTTAATTTATTCTGATTCTCATCTTAATACATGATTATGATAATACTCAGAGTGGTGTCAGTCTTTACACAGATTTCAGTTTGGGACAGGCTGTACAGTTATACTTTATTTTTTCCTCAGTTGAGTTTATCGTATTAATCTTGTAATGAAACATACATATGTTATTTTAAGTTTTTAGTCTCTTTCCAAAGAAAATAATAAAAATAAAGGTAATTACCACTCCCCTTATATTCACATTATTTTGACACTCTCAGAGAAAAATAAAATATATCCTTACCTTATTAGAAAATAAAACATAGCCAAAAATTAATAATTTCTTTTAGTTTTAGAATGAATTTCAATATTTTAAAACAAACACTTATTTTATACATTACAGTTTGGCAAATATATATCTCTTAAGGAGAAAGTTACTGTGTTTTCTAGATGTGGTTGGACAAAGATTTCCTATGCTTTTTAACTGAAAATATGCTAACATGCTGCAGTCTTTCGTATTAAAATGAGAAAACTCTCCTTGGTCTTCATTGCCTTTAAAATCCTCAGCAAATGAGGTTGCCAACGTAATTTGAACTGTCCAAGATCAATATTCTTACATATTAATCACTTGAACATATAAAATATATAAATGTCAATGAAATAAATGAGATTTTTACAAAATAGAAAAACACACAAATGAATGAAAATATAAGATTTTTAGGGTAGGAGTTTTTCACTGCTTTTTACTATGCATCTTCATGCTGATAATTCTTGGAATTTAGAAGGTATTCAATAAATATTTTGCACTAATAAACACTTTTTCACTAATTTTAAGCATAAGGTTTAACACTGAAAGTTTATGGGTAATATACAAATTATATGTTGAATGATATTTTCTATGAAAGTTTCAGTGAGATTCTCAAATAGAAAAATAATTATTTCAAAATATAATTAAATCATATAAAAGAACAATAAATTCACTTCAAAGAGCATACCCTCTACAAGAAATACTAAGTAAAATCCATATATGTGTGTATACTTGTGACAGTTAATTTTATGTGTCAGCTTGACTGTACTAACAGATTCCTTGATAGCTAGGAAAACATTATTTCTAAGGGTGTTTGTGAGAGTAGACATTCCAGAGTTTAGCATTTAAATCAATAGACTGAGAAAAGAAGATATTTTCACCAATGGGTGAGTATTATCCAGTCTGTTGAGGGCCCAAATAGAACAAAAAGGTGGAGAAAGGGTATATTTGTTTTCTACTTGACTTGGGACATCCAACTTCTGACCTTGGATTTGTGTTCCTGGTTCGCAAGGCTTCAGACTTGGACTGGAACTACACTACCAGCTTTCCTGGGCCTTCAGCTTGCAGAGAGCAGATCTTGGAACTTCTCAGCCTCCATGATTGAGTGAGCCAATCTGACAATAAATTTCTTTGGATGTATCTATCTTTTGTATCTATGTGATTAGTTCTTGGAAAGTCCTGAATATTATATATATTTATATATATTATATATATATATATATATATATATAGCATATATAATATAAAAACTATAATATATTATGTTACATATGATATATAATATGAAAATTATCTTTTTGTATGATATATATAATATATTTTATTTTTATATATAACATAACATATATGTATAATTATAATATATAGTATGTGTAATATAAAATATATTATATAACATATTACATATGTTATATATATTAGATATGTCATATAGATATAATATATAAAGTCTACCAAGTCTAATATATCTGTATGTATATATAGTCTACCAAACCTAATGAATATTTTGATATAAAAAGATGAGGACCAACAATAAAATTATCCCTGACTGAAATAAATTAACTATGGAATGTATAACTTTTAGGATGAAAACACATAGAATTTTAAAATTACAGATTCCTGAGATTGTAAGGGACTTGAGACAGCATTGCCTTCATTTGTCATCATCCAGTGCACAACATGTGAGGGTTGCAGTCTCCTGCAACTCAAGAAGCATCTGGAGTCTGTCAGCACCTGTCTACTGTCAGCATGACCAAGTGAGGTGAAAGGCTATATCTATTTGAAAAATTGGGATGATAACACCTGAAACCCTTAATCAATCTTAAAAGTACCAAGAGAGAAACCACCAGATACTGTGCAACTCTGATGTGTAATAGGAAGTACAGAGCATTTTCTATAGTTAATCATGCCACAACTCCAACATGGATCTGAGCAAGGCTTCTGCCTTAAAATTTTAAAAGAAACAAAGCAGACAGAGGGCCAAGTTAAGCCACAACACAGGGACTCAATTATCAGAATCCAGCAGGTGGAGAATTCTTTACAACAGATATCCTGCATTCTTTATCACAAATATTTCCAGAACAAAAAAGAGTTGAGGCACTTATAAATGAAAAAGGAGAGTTAAAAGACTAAAATATATGGGCATTGTTTGATATAATTTTCAACAAATGAAGAGTCAAAATGAATTTATGAAATAAATGATGAACTTGGAATTCTAATCATGTTTATTGATATTAAAAGTGAACCCTCTTGCACTGTTGATGGGAATGTAAATTGATACAGCCACTATGGAAAACAGTATGGAGGTTCCTTAAAAAAGTAAAAGTAGAATTACCGTATGACCCAGCAATCCCACTACTGGGCATATACCCAAAGAAAACCATAATTCAAAAAGACACGTGCACCCCAATGTTCATTGCAGCACTATTTACAATGGCCAGGTCATGGAAGCAACCTAAATGCCCATCAACAAATAAATGGATAAAGAAGTTGTGGTACATATACACAATGGAATATTACTCAGCCATAAAAATGAATGAAATTGGGTCATTTGTAGAGACGTGTATGGATCTAGAGACTGTCATAGAGTGAGGTAAGTCAGAAAGAGAAAAACAAATATTGTATATTAATGCATATATGTGGAACGTAGAAAAATGGTAGAGATGAACCGGTTTGCAGGGCAGAAAGAGAGACACAGATGTAGAGAACAAACATATGGACACCAAGGGGGGAAAATGGCAGGGGGTGGTGGTGGAGTGATGAATTGGGAGATTGGGATTGACATATATACACTAATTTGTATAAAATGGATAGCTAATAAGAACCTGCTGTATAAAAAAATAAATAAAATTCAAAATTTCAAAATAATTAATTAAAAAGAAATTATCATTATATTTCTAAAGATTAATAAATTAATTTTGATTTTATGTTTTAAAATAAGGATATTTTCTTGAGGATACAAACTCAAATATTTAGAGTTATAATTTTCTAGACTACTCATTTTTAAAATTATGTATATTCAATATTTCACTTGTTTTAGGTTTTTTTTAATTGTTGCACATCTTTTCAAATCAAAATATTCAGTAGGGTTAGTAGGTAATCTTAATATCACCAAGAAATTAGCCACAGTATCAAGTCTCTATAGATCTCTGATTCCAAAGTTTTAAATGTGTTTTGTGTGTTATAGCTATTTAGATATGAAATTTCTGGATAAACCAAAAATTTATAGAACATTCTAATCTCCATTTCTTTCTCAATTAAAGAAATAATTAGTATTTTTCTTAAATGAGGGGAGAGTGGGAAGCAAACTCTGTGAAGGCTTTTAGCTCTGAACACTCAGTAAAATCTTTAGCAGTGTATTGGTTGAAATGTAACCATCTTTTACCAGCCAATAATCTCCAGACAGTGATATAGTGCAGCTACAACTGTTAAGGACAAATTAACATGTTATCAATTTAATATTATGTGTCGGTGATAGGTTAAAAAAAAAGAGGAATAATAATTACCCATGATTTGGATGTGTATCTGAAATCAAATATCATATAATAAATATACTATAAAGAGATAAAAATGCCCATAGAACTTGAGTATTTATATAATAATTTGTGCTTTTCTCTCACTATATATTTAACAGTATAAAATGCATACTGATTTCAAACAAGTCATAGTTTATGCAAGGGCAAATTCTTACCATTTTGTATATAATTTTCACTTCCTAATTATTCAAGCCCTTTGTTCCTGCTTCTCTTTTGTGACTATATGCTAATAATGATCACATCTGCCTGATGTTAAAAAAAAATAAAAAAGAAAAAAAGAAAAAGAAAAAAGAAAGAGATGACAGTGAATTAAGGCACAAAGGTAAACTTGAGTATTGTTCTAGTAAAGTTTTATGAGGTCAATAATAAAGAATTAGATAAAATTAGGACTTAATGGCTTTAATTGATCCTTTTAATTTATTATTTACATGCATCATGGTTACTATAGTTCTTGGAGTGAGAAATTTGCTTTAGGAAAATTAGGCACAGCGTTGCATAGGCCATTATGTTCAAGCTAGATTGAGTCCTGTTCTGCCATCAACTATCTGTGTTCAACTTACCATGTTATTAAATTGTTCTAAATATTAGTTGCTTTATTTGTCACACATGGATAACAAGTTATTTCAAAATGTTGTAAGAACTAAATAAGTTTATATATGACACATACCTAGCACATGGTTTCTGTCATGTATTAGGATAGTTAAGGGCCAGGTGCCTGGGTTTGAGCCCTAGCTATGACTCAGAATCTTCATAATGTTGGAACAGTTATATAATATTGCTGTGCCTGAATTTTCTTATGTATAAAAGTGAGGACAATAATATATGCTTCTTGAAGTTTTTATGATATTAAATAAGTTAATATATAAATAAAATGCTTAAAATAGAGTCCAAAACATGATATCAATAAGGAAACATTAAGCATTATTTTATCGGTGGTGGTATCAATAACTGTTTCTCTTTACTTCCTCCTTGTATTAGAAAATAAGAGTTTTAAAGACACGGGTGGTCAGAAATCAGTACATCCTCCACCCTTTCTATTTTAGGACCACAAGATATCACTAATAAGTGTTTAAATCTATGCTCCTGAACAAGATGATTGAAAGTATAGTTGTTTTTTGTTTTTTTTTTTAAGAATAAACAATTTCACTTGAATTATAATATCTGTATTTTTGTGTTTCTCAATATTTGGATTTAGGAATATCAACATGTTTCTGAAATTCCCTGGTAAGTATTATAATAACCTTTAACAGTGTTAAAAAATCAAAACTCAATCTGAGTAAATTTAAAGATCTAATTGGCTTTATTCAACAATCATGGATCAGGCAGCATCCATCTAGCAATTTGAAAGAAGCTTTGAATAGCTGTACAAAATGGAAGGCTTTTATAGTTAGAAAGGGGGCAAGACAAAAAAAAAAAATAGTATATTGTTTCAGGCAAGGTCACCTTCCTTTGTGGGAGGGAAGGAGTCTGTCTCTTGTGCAGATTACCTCACTAGTGCTGACCAGGTAATTCCAGATTAACTGGTTAAAGGTTATATTCTTAGGAGAGGCTGAAATAAGTTAGATATTAAGTTTTGGTTTGCTGACATAAGGCTTAGCACAAGTGAATCCATTTGGGGCCTTTTTTAACAACAGTAAATACTATTATCAGGCAATAAGTGTCTGAAATGACCTACCAATTATTTTCTATACTTTGTATCAAAGACAACTTGGATCTAGGTGAAACTACTGTATCATCAGGTACATTTATTATAATGAGAATTGCTAAGAGCATAAACAGCTTTAAATGGCCCTGTGCTGTGGAAACTCTCCAGAATGCAGCTGGTTTAACTTGGGAAGAGGCTGTTTGTAACACCAACTGAGCTATAATTCTAATACTCAGAATTTTCCATTTATATGGGGTTTCCAAACCACCTGTGAAGTCTTGGAAGATTCCATTTTCAACAGCTTATGGAATATTCATGAGATACTGCTGGGAACGCTGGAGAGTTCTTGAAATTATTATTCTAGATATGGTCACATTTAATTACTAAAATAAATACAATTGTTGCTATTCTATTCCATCAAATATGTAGTTTCCTTTGTAAGAGTATTAAATATGATGAGTTAATTCAGAAATAAATAAATATAAGCAGTACAAGATGGCCTCATCCATTTATTTTTAAAAACAATGTTGAATTACTGTAGAAAAATGGAAGAAATGGTAGAGGAAAAGTGGGACAGATTTGATTACAAGGAAGAAAATATATGCATGTCCAACACATTATAAACAGAAGCAAACACATTGGGAAAGTATGTTAAATACTTATGACATTTAAAATAGAAATAGAATGCAAGCTGATAAGATAAGCATGCGTATAAGCAGTTTTGGGTAGACTGCACTGCTTTTCATCATATACTCTCAGCTTACCTCTGGATCCTCATCTTTCATCACAACCTACTCCTACACTTACACTTCGATTCAGTCACATATTACTTGGAATCACCATATTCCTACCCTTCTGAGACTTTAAACATGCTACTATCTAAATTAAATGCAAAAACATTCCCAACTCATGACTAAGTCCCATTCTTTCCACAGGCAGTTTAAAAAATCATTCTATCCAGAGATCTCTGAGAGGCAAGACAGAGGCCTCTCTTTGCTCTCATCATACCCAATACTCATCCCACTCTACTGTGATTCCTTTTCATTCCCTGTTGGCTTCCCCTTCACAGTTATAGACAGTGTTATTGTATCCACAGTGCCTAGCGCACAGTATGTACTCAGTAAATGTGAACAAAAAACAAGATCTCGATTTAAAATATGGGGTAAGAATACTGACAGTTCACAAAATGGAATACAGATTGATAAAATAGGAAATAGAAACATAGAAACACTCCAACACACAAAAATAAAATCAATAAAAGTCAGCAATAAATATATATTTCACCTATTTACTTTAATATCTAAGGGAAATTATAATGGTTAAAAATAAAATATTCAAATAAATGGGCCCTGTCATATAAATATGAAAAAGAACATAAATTGTTATAAAATTTCATTTAAAAAATAATAGGGCAGATATGACATGGTAATTTCCATTTAAACTTGGTCATAGGAAATAAAATTCAGGAATAGCATTTTAAAAAGTGAATATTAAATTTGAAATAATATAAAATGGAGAATTGGAAATACTTTCAGGGCCAAATTATAGTAAAAAGTTAGAGTAAAAAGACTGTGAAAACCTAGGTATATTTATAGAATGAAGACTTTGTAATAATTTTTTGTAGTTCAGTTTTATAGAGATAATGGGTAATTTTTAAATGCTATATAAATAAATAAAATGGTATAGATACACACACACACACACACACACACAAACTAAAATGAACAAAAACAATGTGGAAATGAATCTTACATATACCCTAAATTACAAAATGTGGTTACTGACATGTTCCTCTGCAATTCCAATAAGTTGTGCATGACATCTCTCTGATTGGGAAATATCTATTGAGTTAGAAGACTCAGAGCCCAGGCTCCAGAGAGATAGCTTGGACTTGAGACCTAGCTATGTCATTTACTTGTCTTGTGATCATCAGCAATTGACTTTACCTAGATGTTCCCCAGTTATCTTATCAGTAAAAAAAAAAAAAAAAAAAAATGCCATTACTAATGCTTGTCTTACATGTTATGAGGATAAGTGGCCTAATACTTATGACAAAGCCTCTCTCTATTGACCAAACTTTGACCAAGCTCTTCTGAGACCTCTTTCTGTCTAGGTCTTGCCCTTGGACTCTGCCCTAAGCCAATTTAGTCCAATTTTAGTGAGATCTTACTGCATCAATTTAGTGAAAATCCCCCATCCTTGAAAATATGATCAAATGCCTTATCCTCCATCTTCAATATCTTATCACTTTGACCTGCCTTTAGCAAAAATTTTGTAAAATTGATTTAGTCATAATCCTCTTACCCTTAATATTAAGTTTTAGTAATTTTTCATCCACTGACCCCACCCTGGCTTTTGGCTATAAATCTCCATTTGAACTTATTGTTTTCAGAGTTGAGTTTAATCTCTCTCCCTTACTACAAATCTCCACTGTAGTAGTCCCCCAGAATAAAGCCTGCCTTTCCATCTTAACAAGTGTCAGAATATTTTTTCCTATTATACCTACAAAGTACATACAAATGCACTTCATAGTGTATGTTCTTGAGCAATTTTAGCTCTTTAAATTTTTATTACTATTATTACAATTTTATATTATTATTATTACTATTCCTTAAAAGTTTTCATCCTTGTCTGGCTTTGGAAATTCACCCTGGGTAGGTGATCTCATAGCAGCTTGTATTCCTCGTATCACTGTATTTATGTCAGCTTGTTACCTTAAATTCAATAAGGGCATATTCCATGTCTGACTTGTTCATGGTTACATCTCCAGTGTGAAGAAAGTTGTTGGATACATGAGAGACTTTCAATAATATTTGCTGAATATTAATTAATTAATGTTTGAATCTAACACAAAACTTTTATCTTTCTATTATCTTTCTCTTAATCCTAGGAGATTCTCTTCAGTCTCATCATCAAACTCTACTCAGCTTTTCTTAACATGGTTCAATTTCTGTAAACTAACACTTTTTTTGAAGTGGGTCTATTTTCAAAACAATGTTGCTGTATAATTTTTTATATCCATGAAGATAAACCTCATATAAATTGTAAGCTACTTGAGAACAAAGGATTTGTCTCTTATTTTCTTTATGTTGTTCCATGGTTCTCTTGGAATAGTTTACAGTAAGTTTTTAGGCATGTTAAATATTACAGTAGTGTCTCACAAGAAGTGTCTAAAACTAGTGTTTGAAATAGAAACTTACTTGCAATTCCATCTTATATTTAAATAAATGCATTAATAGAAATGAGGTTTGTGGCTATAACCTTTTTCTCCTGGTTCAATTAAACGTAGGAAATCTTTAATGATAAGGCAACACATTTGACTTATGATAGAATATGATTGTTTTTATCAAAATAGTTAGTTAAAGCTCCAGCCAAACTACTTAACTAGTCATCTTTTCTTTATGGTGAACTTTAGGTAAAGGAAATTCATAGAATATCTTCAAAAGTTTATTATTAAGCATGTGGTTAACTGACAGTGTGCACTGTCTGCTTTTATTTTAAATGTTGAATGTTAATTACAGCCCAGAGGTTACTATATGATTTTATATTTAGGTTATTCCAATTTTAGGTTACTTCCTTCTGAGAAATTTTAATTTCTTAGTGACACTTCTCACAAGGTATCACGTGGAAGATTTTGAAATATATAAATTATTTTTGAAAAATTTGAATAACATTTGCAGTTTAAAATATGTGTTCAGCAGGTGTCTTACAGAGGGACTGTTTCAAACCATATTAATATAGTGACTATGATACATATATCAATATAAAAGATGAACACATGTGAAGCTGGAAAGACTGTGTAAATTTTTAAACATCTGAACAGGTGGCCAACTTACCAAAACAACTTAAACCTTTATGATACTTCATCATACTGAGAAAGATCCTGGTGTTTTACAATGACATTAAAATTAAAATTTAATTTTTCCCATAGAGCTAATAATTAGCCAGTGTCAGAGACAATAGTGAGATCCCATCTTTTGAAAGAAAAGGGGAAGATATTCTTCCTGTCAGGGGCCAGTGAATATTGGCATATATGATGGTGCTAAAATAGGGAGCTGTGAATATGGAGGTAAGTAGTTTTTGATACTATTGCTGGTCTTATTTTAGGAATTGAGAAAAGTAAGTGAGATATTATATTATAAGGTGAAAAGTTAGGGAACCCTGTATACATTCAGATGTTGATTCAGTTTCAGAGCTCCTCTTTATTCTAAAAGCAAAGATTGACATTATACTAAACAAATGTCATAATAAACTATCAAATTTCTCATATAATATGAACTTGATAAATTTAAAGTACTTAGCCTATAGATATCTAAGATATTTTAAATAAATTAATTATTCTTAGTAACCTATTTGGCTTGTTGGTTGGATGACACCCAATGAGAGTAGACATTCTCCATGTCATAGAATAAATGAGAGTTCCATTGAGCTTTCCTCATTTACTGTTGGTTGAGCACGTGTGTGTACGAAGGCAAACATTAGGGTGGCTACATATTGAATTTACAGAGACATTTAGAGAGCCTTAGAAGTCATTTGGGAATAAAATGTCTTGTTCCCAAATTCTTCCTAGGTAATTTGTGCAGTTTATTTCTCTGACTGGTTTGTTTCTTCCTGAAATGTCATCTCCCAGGAACTTGACCCATTGCCTCGTTCTAATACCTTCTTTCAGCCCTTGATTTATTTTTCTCTTTGTCTTTGGTTCAGGCTCTATTCCTTAGTGTACTTCCAGTGACTCCAAATCTAGCGAGCAAACAGATGTGGTAACATACTGAGCCCATTGTTTCTCACTGCTTTTCTCTCTAACCCTGCAGCTTGAGGGTGAATCTTTCTTCTGGATCCAAGCTTCTGCCCTCTTCGTATTTTGAAGCTCTTCAGAGTTGTATCAGGGATCTATTTTAAGACTTCATCATTTCTGATTAAGGCTTTGTTCTATATATGAGTATTTTTTGGCACTTTGGTCAGATTTTGAAATCAGACTGTGCCAACTGGTACTGGCTGGCCTTCAGCCCATTCCTTCAGGAACAAGGGCTGTTTCACTGAAACTCTGCCAACTAGCTATCAGTCTGTTCCTTTGGAACAAGGGCTGTTCTATCACAACTGTACTGAGCAGCCTTTGTCCTGGGCCTCTGGGACCAATCTCATCCCTTAGAACTGGCTGGTATTAGGACTGTAGGCTGTTTGAGCTGTTGGAGGTATTTAGGTGGTTTGAAAATTATTCTTTACTCTAGAGAAAAGTCCCTGAGAAATGGGATCCCAGTTATCTAAATATTTAGAGGGAACCCCTCACTTCCCAACATGGCCCCTGGCCAATTTCATGTTTACAAACCACTATCCTTTCTCATGCACATTTCTAACTAATTGGATCAACCTAACCAAAGGAATTTTAGAATATTAATGGCCATTTTGGGGAGCTTTTGAAACCCTCAAATTTACTTACTTTAAAAACAAATTGGACCACCATGGCTCTGAAATTTCAAAACTAAATGGTAAACCAACTTTGATTGGTTTTGGCAGGCTTCCAAACACTTATCAAGAGCCTATAATTGCCTATCTGCAAAATAAGATTTTAAGATTAACCCAGGTATACAAAAATTTAAAGAAAGTTAAAAATGAGTTCCAAAGACCAGTGTTTTTCTTCCTTGATTTCTCTGTCTCAGGTTCAACTTCTGACGTTATCTTGTTACTTCCTTGACTCCTCATGGTCAGACTGCTGGCAGCTCCATCCTCCTCCTTCCCTCCTACACCACCTGCACCTCAACTATACTCTCAATACCCCCATATTAATTCTCTCACCAAACTTCCCCTTTTCCCTGAAACTGTCTCCACTTCCTTTTCCTCTGAACTTGTCATAACTGTTCTTTTAAAATTTAGCCTTCTTAACATATTCCATGGACTAAAGCTGAACTGAAAGCATACTGACAATTTTCCCAAAGTAACCAAAGATCCTCACAGATTTGTTGAGGAATTTCATATAGTCATTAAAACTGATCAACCTGGCTTCTATGACTTATATCAGCTAGCTCATATGCTTATTGGAGACGACTACGTCTAGCATTGGGTGGAAACTGCTATTTGGGAAAATACTGAAAGGTCCTAGATTTACAACAGGGAGGTCAGCCTGCTAACTTATTATATAATCAGACTCTGGCAATTGTTAAGTAACTTCATTGAGCCATTCCAAAGGATTAAAAAAAAATCTAGTCTCCTTTAATGTTGATTCCACCCAGGTAGCCTTTAACTTTATACTTATTAATAAGATGAAACAGGACCTTTCTCCTCTACTAAAAGAACCAAGATGGAATGGGAAATAATGTCCACTCCAGACTTAGTCAATCTGTCAAACCATCTCTCTTGCATTATAGATGAGTCACATAAAATGAAGATCACTAAAATTCTTCATCATCAACTTCAGCAAATAAATACCTCTAGGCAAAACCAAAACCCACCTAGATTCTGTTATTATTACAAAGAAACAGAATATTGGAAAGGAGATTGTGACAAATTGTTTTAGGCATCTTTAGCCCTCTAAACAGCATTCACAAGTTCTCCCAATTCTTAATGAGAGGGCTCAAAAAACTACAGAGGCTCTTCCCTATCCTCCCTCTGATTAAGAGGAGCCTTTTTCTAGAGGACTAAAGCAGTTCAATTGTGGGGATCTCTAACATACTCCAAGAGGTTCCTATCTCTGAACCAACCTCCTTTTGTTTAGGACCTTTGAGGGACATACACCCTTATATCCATAATTTTTCCACTCCTACCCATTTATTAGGCTGAGACTTCTTAGAGAAGAATCATGCCAACATTTCTTTCCTCCAAAAGAGGAAAATAATTATAGAACTTGGCAGTAGTCATCAAAGCAGACAACCAGGTGAATCAAATGAGCCTTTAACATCTTTTATTTGTTTCATCTCTGACAGTACTAGAGCAAGTTCAAAAAATATTGATTATTTGTCCTTACTGAATCAGATACCACCATCCTTATGGGCAAAGTCTCCAAATGATATTGGCAAAACTCACAGCACACCTCCCATCAAGAATCAAATAGAATCCTCAAAACCTTTCCCCAGAATTAATTGATATTCTATAAGTAAAGTAGACTTTCAAGATATAAAGCATATAGTAGAAGATTACAGGACTCAAATTACCTATTGTACTAGACTCTGTAATACTCCTATTTTACCTGTGAGAAAACCTAAGGGTTGAGGGTGGAGATTTGTCCAGGACGTCAGCGCAACAAAAACAAAAAAATTACCTTTTGACACTCTATTGTAACTAACACTCATACATTTCTAACATCTACTCCCTTGAAAGCAAATTTTTACTGTAATTGTTTATTCAGTGCATTTTTCCATATTCCAGTTGATGAAGCTAGCCAATACATTTTTGTCTCCACTTAGGAAGAAAAACAATTCACCTGGACATTAATGCCTTGTGGCTTTACTCAGAGACCTTATTTCTCACAAATTCTGAAGGCCAGAGTTTTGACTTTGCTGCACTATATGAAGGACTTGCTTCTTTGTTCTCCTTCTCAATCCTTTTCACAGTAAGATAGCATCCAGGAGCTATAGCCTTTAGCCTTAAATAAGGTTACCAAAAAGTCACATTTTTCCTAGCCAGGTTTGATATTTAGGACATCTGATATCAGAGCAAGGGCTATACCTAGATCCAGGTAGAAGTCACTTATAGAAGTGACTTTAGTTTCCCCAAATCCAAAATTAAGTACCAACTGTGAGGTTTTCTTGGACTAGTTGGTTATTGCTGAAGTTGAATTTCAAAGTTCTCTCTAACGGCCAAACCTCTGTATGTTTTTCTAAACAAAACAACCTTGACCCTGTTTTATGGGAAGAACTTGACAACATAACATTTAAGGTTTTACAGGAGAGTTTAATGAGCTTACCAGCCCATGGGCATCCCAATTATCAGATTCCCTTTTTATTTTTCATATATGTAAAGAAGGGGATGCCCTTGGCATACTCACCCCAAAAGAGAGGAACCACCATCAACCCACAGGGTATAATAGCCAGCATTTAGACCTTGTGGTGTGGGAATACACCCCTTGCCTTAGAGCTATTACTGCCACTACTCTTTTGGTGAAGGTCACCAAGAAATTGTTGTGGGATCTACTTTATCCATTTTTGTACCTAATGTAGTAGAAGTCCTCCTGAATTCTCATCACACTCAACATTTCTCAGTCAGTTGCCTACCTCCTATGAAATACTTTTGTTACCTTTTCCCTCTTTTATGTTGCAAAAACCTTGACCCTCCTACTTTTCTCCCCTCTGTCCCTGAAGAAGTCCCTCTTGACTGCTTAACTGACAGATCACCACCTGACTCCTTGTGATAATCTGCAGGAAATTCCTTTGGGTAATACTGGCTTCTCATAATTCACAGACAGTTCTTATTTAAAAGGTGACAATGGCAAATATTGTTCTGGGCATGCTATTGAAACTCTTTTTGATGTTGTTGAAGCAGCATATTTACCTATGGTTATGTCAGCCCAACAGGCCAAATTATACACTCTTACATGTGCCTGTACTGTAGCCAAGGACAAAACTGCCAATATTTATACTGATGGTAGATATGGTTTCAGAGTAGCTCAAGACTTTGTAATGTTGTGGAAGCAATATGACTTCCTGACTTTCAACAGAAATGAAATTTAAAATAGATGTTATGTTTAGGAATTATTGGATGAAATAGTTTTACCTGCCTTAAGATTTGGAGACATGCTAAAACTGACTCTCTGAAAGCTAAGGTAAATCAACTTATTGACATTTCTAAAAGGAATGCTGCTTTTTAGGGACTGGCAACAATCAAACCTCTGTCATGGTCCAAAAGGATGTTTCCCCAAATGATGACTTAGAAGAACTGACTAGAGAAGTCTAACAATTGGCCTCAGGGAAGGAAAAGCAAAGAGAGAAAGCTCTGGTTGCTAAAGAGAGAAAGCTCTGGATTGATAAAGCGATAAAGCTCTGATTTGGACCAAATAACAACCCAGACTCTAAAATCCCCCATGCCTCTTTATGTACATACATTAAACCTTTAGTCTACTGACAAAATGATACCATTCATGAATCAATATATGTGTGGAAACATTAATAAGGCTGCAAAAGGTGCTTACCCTACTTGACCTACTTGTTCAAAGTATAGCTCAGGGAAGCCTGTTCATACTTCTTTCCAATATTTTTAACTGCCTAATGGACCATTCAAGTTCTGGAAAATGGGTTTCTTATAACTCCCTCCATCTAATGGATATAAAAATATGTTTTAGTCATTGTCTGTATGTTTTCATGCTGGATTGAAGCCTTCCTTTGCAGACAGGCTCCTGCCTCTTCTGAGGCTAATGTTCATTTGGAAATATTATCTCTACCTGTGGAACTCCTTTAGAACTTCATCGAAATCAAGGAAACCATATTACTAACCAGGCACTTTGACAAGTCTTTGCTCTTTAGCCAGTTTTACAACATTTTCACTGCACTTATCACCCTCACTTCTATGGTTTAGTCAAGCATAGTAATGACATTATTAAGACCTAGTTAGCAAAATTTGTAGAGGTCCTTCAAATAACTTGACCTAAAGTATCTCCATTGGTCCTTCTAAATCTTCGATCCACCCCAACTGGAACTCATAAACCCTCACTCTCTAAGATGGTCTCAGAATTCCCAATGCACTTCACTCCTTCCCCTTTTGACTCACTGCTGATAAAAGGAGAGATACTCTAATATTGCAAAGGCTTAATTATTTATATTAAAAGTAACCATGTTTTGCCAGAGGAATCTTCACATGTGTACTTAGGAGATGAAGAACTTAAGGATCACACATTGTGACCTGAAAACTTCCCCTGTTGAAAAAGATATCTCCAGAAGGGTACAGTTCAACCTCATTGGAAAGACCCCTATGAGGTACTGCTAACTAAGCCTGTGTCACTAAACATCAATTAAGAGACCCAACAGTAAAGATTTTCTGGGATTGAAACAGACAACATCTGATGAGACAGTTCTTCTGAGATATCTGTAGCAGGCCTTGTTGAAAGTTTATGTGCCAGACCTTTAATGATGACATAAAGCTTCAGTGATATCCAGTGTTTATGATGTTGATAACATATAGATTTTAGATTTCAAAACTGCCTGAGAGTTACTCAAGTGTGTCTTCAATATGTTTGCAATCTGTGCACTTTCCAACATAGAACACTTTATCCAGGAAAGCTCCGTTCTGGCAATGAAGGAGTAAAAGCAGCTGAAACTAGAAAACTTAATTCTTGATCAGTGCACTTCTAGATAAAATTTTTGATCAAAAATGGAAAATGTAAAAAAATTAATAAGCAGAAAACTCAGTTAAATAAAATCAGAAGACCAGAATGGGGAGCTCTCATACACTTTGAAGGTAGTGGAACCCAAAAGGAAGTAGAAAGACTTCTTTCCTGGCAAGAGTTCAGCTAATGAGAAACTGTCACAATTCAGCCAATGAAAAGCCATGGGCTCTTTGTTTACTGTATCCCTCCCAACTTTCTTTTCCCCTGTATAAAAGAGTTCTGTCCTTTTTTTTTTTTTTTTTTTTTTTTTTTTGGTGGGGGACTTGCAAGTTCCTCATCATATTTGCAGACCACAAATTGCAATTATCTGCTGTACTTGAGTAAATGCATTAGTCAGATCAACCTAAGTTACCTGTATGGCGAATGAGACTGTGCAAATGTCATTAATTTAAGGACCATGAATCAGGGAGATTATCCTGGAGTATCTAGGATGAAATCACATGGATTCTTAAAACCGGGGAACCTTTCCTGACTACGGCCAGAGGGAGATATGACTATGTAAAAATGGTCAGAGAGATGCAATATTGTTAACTCTGAAGATGAAAGAAGTGGGCAATGAGTCAAGGAGTGTGTATGGCCTCTAGAAACTGGAAAAGCATAAGGAAAATGACTCCCCCTAGGGCCTAGAAAGAAACAACCCTGACAACACCTTGATTTTAACCCAGTGAGACCTACATTGAACTTTTGACCTACAGAATTGTAAAATAAGTTTATGCTGTTTTAAGCCACAAAATTTGTGGTAAGTTTACAATAACAATGGGAAAACTAATACAGATGATAAAATCAGGTTCAATTTAATAAGTAGATGTCAATTTCTTTATAATAGTCAAAACTCTAAGATTGATTTGTATTTGAAGCCTTCTCCTATTCCTCCTCTTTAGCCTTTTCCAGGCAAAATAGTGTGTAGATGGCTTCTACTTATTTACTGGCTCCGGACGCGCAGGCTCAACCGCCATGGCTCACGTGCCCAGCCACTTCACGGCATGTGGGATCTTGCCGGACCAGGGCACGAACCCGTGTCCTCTTCATCGGCAGGCGGACTCTCAACCACTGTACCACCAGGGAAGCCCCTGGCTTCTACTTTTTGACCTTGTCATCTTTCCTGTTTCTAATCCTTGTCATCCAGCTAGTTACCTTAAGTTTCTGAAGCTTCCAAAGTTGGAATATTGAGAGGCAAAATAAGAGATTTGGGAGTGAATGTGTACTAGACTTATAACACTGTGGTTATCTATAATCTCTGTTCCTTGTACTTAAGGTATGTGTAATTTTCTTTTTCCTGGGCACTTCTATGCATTGTTGAAGACACCAACACCCCACCTTCACTCCTGCTGTGTCTATTCCTCTAAGTATCTTAAATTCCCACAAGAATTATTAAGTTTTATGGCTAGTTATTTGCCATTCCCTTTGTAGCCCCAGTATATGAAAGTCTACATTTAGCTCTCACCCACTGGGTGGCCCTGTTAGATATAGAGAACTTGTGCACCTTTATCCACTCTGAGTACAGGTAACTCTCAAACTATAGTTAATCTTGTTCTTTAGATTTCTCAGACGTTTACTTAGACACTATTTTTCTGTGTCTTTTCATACCTTGTTTAGTATGAAAACCCTTGCTAAACTCTCACAATACGGATTTCACAATTCTTCTCTTCCTTGTCTTAAGGTAAAAGAGGAAGCATTTCCTTTCTGCCTCTACTGCGGTTTGGGATTCACAGTTGACTGCTAATAGCTCTCTCCAAAGAAATCCTTCTCAAGAACGGTCTTCACACGTAGTCTAACTCCCATATTTTTATATCTTTGCCATGAAAGGGTGGTTTCATGGACTTTTTACCCCTTTTTCAATGTCTACATTCAACCTTCTTCGAGTTAGTTTCACTTTGTCAAAATCTGGAAAGAAAGGACCCAGTTTAAAACTTTGTTTCACCTAACAAGATGTTATTGCTGTAGATTTCTCAGGCTTTAGTCATTTTGTGATTCAAATGTATTTTTACTCACTTCCATTTTCCTTCATCTCTTAATTTCTCTCTTTCCTCTATTTTTGTCCCATATTTCTTGCTTCTATTGCTTGGGAAACATAAATAATCTTGGAGAGGTTCCTATTAATTATCCACTTATTCATTGAATCAATATTTTGACTAAATATTATTCACAAAATATTGTGCCCATTGATAAGGGTGATACAAGATTATTCACCATGACCTCAAAGAGCTCTTAGCTTCATAGGTGCAACAACCCACATAATTAACTCATTTTTCCCTGAAGTAAGAAATCTAACATAATCTTCAAGCTTCTGCCTACATGTCATTATTATAGCCCCCTTTCACATTATAATTTCAATAATTTCACTATTTTCATTATTTACCAATTTCTTTCAAACTTGTAAAATGCCCAGCTTATTAAAAATAACATTTGGTTAATGTGTGTGTATATTTAATTACATGAGACATAAATATATCCATTTTCATACCTATAATAGTTATTTTCTCTCAGAGTAACTTAGATTAAAATTTCAAGAACTCATTTTTTTCTTTTTATGTTCTAACCTCATTGATAGCCATATGCAAAGACAATTTAAGTTTTATATGCTTTATTTTATCTTTACTGGATGAATTTTACTATTTTTCTTTAACTTGAAAAGAAAGCATACAGAACTATAAAATAATTTCATTTATTGCTTTCTCTAACATGATGGCTACACTCTCAGCTCTGTCCTTTTTAGACCCAGTAAGTCTGGCCATTGTAAGTGGGAAAATAAATTGCCACATGTCAAATTTCATGGATGTTGCTTTTTATTCTTGATCACTTATGTATGGGCCTTCTGTCTTATTCCCTATTTCATAGTTAATGAGAATCAGTTTAGATTCTTATCTCTTTCCTGCTCTTTAGTAATTCAATTTATTTCTTATGCCTCTAGTTCTTGTGTCCTTCCTGTTACTTCAGTCCACTATGTATTTGACTAATTTTTTTTTTTTTTTTTTTTGTAGTACGTGGGCCTCTCATTGTTGTGGCCTCTCCCGTTGCAGAGCACAGGCTCCGGACGCACAGGT
>NW_020175414.1:3025624-3059283 GCF_003031525.2 Neophocaena asiaeorientalis asiaeorientalis | reverse complement strand
GGGCCTCTCACTGTTGTGGCACAGGCTCTGGACGCGCAGGCTCAGCGGCCATGGCTCACGGGCCTAGCTGCTCTGCAGCATGTGAGATCTTCCCAGACTGGGACACGAACCCGTGTCCCCTGCATTGGCAGGTGGACTCTCAACCACTGCGCCACCAGGGAAGCCCTATTTGACTAATTTTTATTCTCACTGGCAGAGGTGGCTTCATGAGTTGTACCTCAAAGCTGTATTCTCTGTCTTCCTGGTCTCTGTCTTCTCATTACTTGTCCTTAATTCTCAGGTATATATTACTCATTGATTACATCAATGTATTTTGAAACTCTCCACCGATCACTGTCTGGATTGAACACATATTTCAACTCCTTTCGAACATGGACTAATGTTCTTTATATCTTCTGTGTTCTTTTCCATGAGAATTGTCCTCAGAGTTGAAGGTCCATGTTGAGAATTTTTCTGTGATTTTTCCTAAAATAGAAGTCTGCTGCTTATTTCCATGTAGCTTTACCTGATTCTGCATGTTTTCCAGAAATTCTTGTACTATTTTTCCTATACATTGAAGTGCCTCCATTACACAAACCTCAGCTTAATCAGTTAAATAAACATAGAAGAAAATATGGGGAATAGAGAAAAATTACTGGGAGAAGGTACTGGGAGGAAAACCACAGATAGGAATGAAAGATAGGAACAAAGATAATTTTAGAAGAAACATGATTATAAAATAGTATAAATGTTACTAAAGAGTTGTTTTCTTTTCCAAACTGCATATGAAACTTTATTTATGTATTTATTTATTTTAGTGCCTTTCTCTTTATGTCATTGAAGTGGGTTGAATGGTGGTTCCTCAATAAGATGTATTCACATCCTAATTCTCAGAACCTGTTAATGTTACCTTATTTGGGAAAAGGGTTTTTGTAGATGTAATTAAGTTAAAGAACTTGAGATAGGGAGATTATCCTGGATTGTCTGAGTGGGTTCTAAATCCAATGATGAGTGTCTTTCAAAGACTGAGGAAAAGGAATATTTGATAGCTATAAAAGGAGGCAGCATTGTGACCACAGAGGCAGAGAACAGAGCGAGGCTTCTACAAGGCAAGGAATGCTAACAATTACCAAAAGCTGAAGGAGGCAAAGAATGTCTTCTCCCTTAGAACCCCAGAGGAAGTGTGGTCATGCTGACACCTTGATTTTGGACTTCTGGCATCCAGAACTGTGACAGAATAAATTTTAGTTCTTTTAAGCCACAAAGTATATGGTAATATATTACAGCATCCATGGGAAACTAATACAGTCATTCTACTGTCAAGATCCAAAAAAGACCAACTGAACCATAATCTGATTTTTTTTTTTTCATAATCTGAATTTTTACATGATGGTCCATTTAACCTCTCTCAGGATAGAGAGAGGTTATTTTTTTTTTCTAACTTTAATGAGGAATTAATATACAAAAGTATATTAATTATATACAAAAATATTAATATAATTAATATACAAAAAGGTTCACATATTTAATGTCTATATTTTGATGAATTTGGACCTGTGCATATATTTGTGATAAAGTTTTTTTAAAATTCCAAACAAGAAAGAAATAAAATATATTAAATAAATGAAAACAAATAAAGATAACACTTTTTTGGTCTCATATTATTTTCACTATTTTTTTTTTTTTTTTTTTTTTACTCCAGATAATTAAAAGTCTCTTTCCTACTGAATTTTACTCTCTATTTCTGTGCATTTTCACATACTCTATCTAAAATTGCCATCCTCTGATAGTTCTCATTATATTAATTCAAATAGATATACAAAAATAAAACAAATGAATACTTTAAAAATTTTCCGGGCTTCCCTGGTGGCGCAGTGGTTGAGAGTCCGCCTGCCGATGCGGGGGACACGGGTTCGTGCCCTGGTCCGGGAGGATCCCGCGTGCCGCGGAGCGGCTGGGCCCGTGAGCCGTGGCCGCTGGGCCTGCGCGTCCGGAGCCTGTGCTCCGCGGCGGGAGAGGCCACAGCGGTGAGAGGCCCGCGTACCACAAAAAAAAAAAAAAAAATTTTCCAAGCCCATTATATATATGGTTTCAATATTAGAAAGTATTCAAAACTCATATTTTTGTATTCCTAAAATTACTTTGTTTATCTTAAATTTTATGAGAAAAATACGAAAGGGAATTATTTACACCATATGCATACAACATACACATTTTTAGTATATGTGAAAAGAAAATATTTTAAATTAATTTCTTAAAATTGAATTAATTATAACATTTTATAGTATATTGCATGTTTAATTTTTGTAGCAACAATTTTTTTTTGAAGAAATATGTTTAAGGTGATTTCCTTACTGACAGCCAACCTTACAAAATATTACATAGAAGGGTGTACTAAAAATGTTTTCTAAATCACACAAAAAATTCTCCATAGTAAGCACATATGACAAAAAATGGCTTACTAGCTTCTTTTGCAATAACACATAATTTAAATAAATTATTGTAAGGTCATTTTAAGCAAATGCTTTTTTTTTTTTAAACCTGATTCCTATCAAGGAATAGAGTATGACAACCACTAGTCTTGTTACTTTATTTAGAGCTAGGACGGCAGGGTCATTTTCTGTGAACTGTCAACCCTGGAGTGTTACCTTGTGCCACCAAAAGAAGCATCTAGACCTGTTGGTAAATAACCATAGAGGGGCTAAACTCTTAGGAATCACAAGTAAAAATGATAACAACTGTTGGAATAAAGGCTGTGGATGCAAATGTATGCAGAGAAGTTATGAAGAAGAACAAAATACACATCCTAGGTCAGGAGAAGAAAGTGTCAGTTCAAAGCTATATGACTCGAGTCGCTCCAAGATATTCCTCTCTGACATATTTGAATCTACAAACTTAGCTCTAAGAACTATTTTTTCAGAAGGCAAATCTTATTAACCCACAAAATTTCCAAATATATTTCTAAAAAATATTTTGTGGATGTCAGAAAATATAAACCAAAAAATTGAAACAAAACATCAAGTTTGTTTCACATGTATATATATATGCATCAGTTAGTACTAAAGAAAAAAGTACATTGAACTTATGTTAGCAATTCTAATTGCTTTTAGAAAGAATGTGTCTGGAGGAAGAAAGTTTTAAATTGTAGCATATATACTAGAAGCATCTTGATGAGGGAGTGAAAGTCTTTCATATTCATAGAATTAAAATATTAAAAGATAAAAAGTATTACTTTCTAAATTTTTGGAATATTTTTCAAATAGATGAGTTTCTGGTTCCCTTCTCTGAATCCAACACTGAACAGTGAAGATGGCCTATTTGATGTTTTCCTCTCTCTCTCATATGTAGACACATATGTGTGTGCACATGCATAAACACAAACACACATGCACACACACACACACACACACACACTATGAGAAATATGCAGGAATTCTAGAAATGGTTGTATCTGATTTGCATGTGGATGTCTGTGTGTATTTAATTAAGCATAGGCTGGGGGAAAATGTTAATAAGATGTGGAATAGCTGGACTACTCATACATTGCTATGAGAGTGAAAATAGATGGTACTGCTTTAGAAAACAAACACTACTTACTAAAATTGAAGATATATATTTATACAACATATAGTAGTCTTCAACTGGTAGCATAAAAGAGGAAAACCCTTTTACATAGCTAATAATTTTATAAACAGATACATGAGTTTTTATATCTGAAAAATGCAAATTTAAATACAATGAGATAGATAACTGTATATCTATCAGATTGTGAACATTAAAAAAAGTCAAATAATTTTAAATGCTGATGAGAGCATAAAGAGTTGCAGGGGAGCTCTTTGAAATTACTTATGAAAATGAATTTTTGTATATACTACATACTAGCAATAGTTTTCCAAAGTATTTAGCACAATAAACCTCTGGGACACATCATCAAGGAGCCACATTTAAGGTATTTACTAAAGTGTTATGTTGAGAAAGCCTCAGATAGAGATATTAGTTCATTCATTATTAGAAGAATGTAAACATAAATTGTGTATACTTGATGAAAATTTATGCAGCTGCCAGAAGTAATAAACCAGATGTACATATATGGAGAAATGCTATAACATATTATTCAATAAAAAAGTTAAAAAATAGAATGAGAAAATTATGATACTATTAACATAAATTTTAATATATGTACTCTGAAACCAAAATCATAGTTTTAAAGATAGATGGAAAATCCATGCATGGAAGGTAGTTTGGAAAGTCTTTTTTTAATGCCTGTGTAGGTTTTTAGTATATAAATCAACTGTGGAAAGGATATTAGGAAGATATATTAAATCTAGTGTCTTGAGCACAGTGATGAATGAGGAAAATGGAGAAGGACAGTCATGGAAGCAAAACAAAACAAAAAAGAATAAAAAGAATAAGAAAGAACACAAGATGAGTTTTGAATGGATGTAGGTTGATAAAATTTATTTGAAGGTATTAGAAAGTAGATATTATGTGATGTGATTTTCAGAGTGTATTTAGGTTAGAACTCCAGAAATTCTGTAATTAGTAGCCTAGTGGCACTTTCTATGTTGGCATCCACACTTCTCAAATTCAACAAATTCAAATGATTCATCCATTTTACCCTATACCTTCTATCACTTTAGACATACCTTATTTTGGTAGTGTCACCAGTTGCCCAAGGCTATAAATTGCCCTAATCTAAATTCTGTGTGTCACACTCACCTTTCCTCTTCTGAATTATTATAGCCATCCAACTGTTCTCCAAGACCATCCTTTAATCATTCTTTTGTCCTGCCCACATGGCTGACTTTAAAACAGCAGTATGACTATTATTCTTAAAGGAGACTAAGTACTATGAAACAAGATGTTTGATCTGTCTTGCTCACCACTGTATCCTCAGCAGCTAAAACAGTGCCCAGGGCAAAAGAGGAAATTCATATTTATTGGATGCATAGTTTGCTGGGTAGCTTCTGAAATGCTCTACCTCACCCCATAATCCCAACTCCTGTTATTCTCAGCCTTGTATAATCACAGCCCTTTGAGTAACTTGCTTCTTAGAATACCTCAACTTCGAGTAGATGTCTTTTCTTTATTAGATTATGTGAAATACTGACTTCCATCTTGCTACTAGTCTCTTCCTTTCTGGCTTTGATGAAGCAAGTTACCATGTTAAAGAGATAAGTGTTCTGGTTACCAATTCCAACATGTCAGTGGTGGGGGTTGGGGGGTTCACAATGCCAAGCAATTCTGGGACACCCACTGGGTATCCTACAATTCAATTCTGACACTATCTACCAGGAGATATTACCAGATTCCACAAGTTAAAGTCTCTGTCCCATAGGACTGCTTTCCCCCACATCAGATGCCAATGGCAAGTCCAGGTTGTTAACTGTATTTCTGACTGACTGGCTATAAATCAGAGGTTTCCATGAACTCCTCCTTGATTATTACTTCACAGGACTGAGTTCACAGGACTCAGGAAACCAGTTTACTCACTAGGTTACTGGTTTTTTATGAAGGATATCAAAGGACATGACTCAATAGCCAGTTTAAGAGATACATAGGGTGAGGTTCTGAAGAAATAAGTTTCTGCCGTTTTGGAATTTGGGGCCTGGCATGGAGGCATGTGGAAGTGTTCTCGTTCACCAACCTGAAAACTCTCTGAACCCCCTTCTTTTGGGTTTTTATGGAGACTTTATTACATAGACATTAAACCATTGATTAAATTATTGGCCGTTGGTATTGATTCAAACTCCAGGCCCTCTGTCCTCCCTGGAAATCAGGGGGTGGGACTGAAGATTCCAATCTTCTACTCAATGTTGGTTCCCCCTAAGTCACTTATTACCATAAACTCAGATGAAGTTGAAAGGGGCGTGTTATAAATAACAAAACACGTATTTCACATTTATGGCTCTGAAGCTTTTTAGGAACTGAGCATAAGAAATCAAATATAATAACAAAAGACAAAAGATGCCTCCCTTGTCCATATTCTTTAGAAAATCCCAAGGGCTTATGGAGCTGTAAGCCAGGGACCATGGATTAAGACCAAATATATATGGAATATAGTTTGGTCATCTGAATGGCCAGGTATATTTCTTATAAATCACAATATTGTAGGAGTCTCTGCAGAAGAAAAGTAATTTTTTCTCTACCTTTCTAGGTTCTTGGCTGAGACACAATTCTCATAATAAAATGAGAGATTAACAAGGGAAAAACAGATGTTTAATAACTTGTACACTTCCTGTATACATGGTAGACAATGAAGCAACTTTGTAACTCCCTGAAATTGCCCAAGCCACCCCCTTAAATACCATCTCCAGCTATAAAGACAAAAGAAAATATTGGGGATGGGGGAGGGAGAGGTTATGGAATGTTACCAGGAAAAACACAGTAAGCAATGTTATGCTTGTTATGCAGATTTAAATCTGTACCTTCTCCATTGATAAGAGTTTCTAAAGATTTGTTCATCCTCCTCTTCCTGGTACAGAGAGGGAGATACCCTTACAAATGAAGATTTCCCTTTCCTTACGAAAGGGTAACTTCCACTCAGTTTTCAGAGTTCTTCCTATATTTGCCGTTTCTTAGAATTAACCAGTTCAAAATAACATTTATGCCAAGAGGCATATTTGGGGGTGGTATATTCTGATCTTCAATGTCAATACAGCAAAGAACTTAGAGTAGGCTCCAGCCAATAGACAGCTGGCAAGTTAAGGCTTCAGGTCAGAAACCCAAGAAGGAATTGCATCTGCAAAAACCATGTAAGTAATCTTGGAAGCAAATCGTCAAAAAACATAGTGAAAGAAAAATTCAATGAATAAAATATGTTATTTTCCCATAACTTTAAGGATTCCTTTTATTATATTTTCTCTGGATAATTTTACCCAAAAGACACAAATTCTAACATACTGTAAAATAGAGCTCAGTTACTTGTTAGAATTACTTCTGCAAAACTTCCACACTCTCTCTCCTCCATCCCAGTGAAATAGAAAAGAAATCCACAAAGTTTCATATGATTTTATTGTGTGAAAAAGGATACATTTCACAAAAATAGTGTATAAATTATAAAACATCCTCTTACAACTGTCCCTGATGTTGAAGGGTTTTTGTATATGTATATAAAAGAGGGATAGTAATATTTTAAAATATATAAAATACTTCCCTATTTTTATCAACACATTTATAATAATCTTGATTTACTCTCCTTTCAGATTGTAATAACCTAACATTAACAGGAAATAACTTTGAAATATATTTTAATCATATGATTGTATATTCTATTTTTATTTCTGTCTCAGATCCACTGATATTTTGTTTCACTTCTTGAATACCGCTAAGGATAGCTGATTTTATTTGCTGAGAAAATTTTGAGGATAAAGTTATCAAAGGGACATATTTATTTATCCATTGATTGACAATCCAAGTTATAATTTCTCAGAGAATTTTTCTCAGTCTCAATTCAACGTCAATCAGTGAAGAAATCAACACAAATAGTTGGACTGATTTTTCAGAGTTGTTTTCAATAAAAATAAGACACTTTACATTTATTGAATGTCCATTGAATTATGAAACTAGTATTTTATGATTGTTCTCATATTGTGATTTATGGAAAAACTTGAAAAGAAATACAAAAATAAAAGTAAAATTTACTTTGGAAAATGAGCTACAAAATAATTTTTTAATGTAAAAAATGATGTTGTTGACCTAAAACAAATAGACTGCTACATATTTCTCCAGCAAAGATGGGTTTATTCAGAATCAACAGAAGATTGAAATTCACTGCAAACATGGTGAGTCATGTACAAGTCCCCATATAGCAAGAGAAGTACTGTTTTATAGAAGGGAAATAGGAAGATGAGAGAGGGCTATAGTAAACAAAAAGTCCATGGCTTTTCATTGGCCGAGTCTCGCCAGAAAAGAAGAGTCTTTCTTTTTCCTGTTGGGCTCAACTATCATTGCAGGCCATGAGAGCTCCCAATTCTGGTCTTCCAATTCTATTTGAGCTTTCTGTTTATTAATTTTTATAAAACCCAACATAAATAAAGATATTATTCTTACACATTTATACAATAGAGAATATCTCCAAGTTAAGCTGGGGTCTCCATATTAGTAAATGTAAGTTGCTTAATATCATTTATATTAAAAATAAATAAGAGCAGCTCATTTGGATTATACTCTTTATACTAAAAGGGAGTTTTTGTTTGAATTGGATGTAAGAGTGTTGTAGCTCCAATAAATTTCTCCTCAAACAAAACATTGTTATATGATATAACAGTTTTTAAAAAAATCAAAAGTTTAAAACTTTAATACATTATTTTGAAGTTTCATTTTCAGGGAAAGGGAAAGACATTATTTTATTTGTGAACTATTTCTTCTTGCTTATTAATATTTGACTTAAAGAAAAAAGAAAATTTAACCTTCATAAATTTAAAAATCTCTGATTCTAAATATTCAACATTAAGTATCCTTGTAAATCCCATATGATGTTTGAATACCTTCAATATATCCAACAAATAATCATTTATAATTTTATTAAAGACTTTAGGGACAGGTAGCTACTTACATTCTGGGGAAGTTCACTGATGTTTGGATAATTTTGTTGGCCAAAGATTACTTTTTATAGTCCTTTGTAGCTTCCCCTCATTAATTATTCTTCTGTGCTATGAATTCTTTCATAGATATGAATGAAGTAACTTCCATATGGTAGCCTTTAATATACATGCAGATGACTATAAAAAAAACTCTCTGGTTTAACTGTCTTGCTTTTTTGAGCCATGCTATATAGCTTCTAGTTTTCATTTTGTCATATTTTTTTCATTTTTATTTTTGTAATCTTTTAGAAATGTGCTTAATAGAACATTTAAGTGGAGAGGGATAGATTGGGAGTTTGGCATTGACATGTACACACTGCTATACTTAAAATAGATAATCAACAAGGACATACTTTAAAAGAAAAAAACAAAAAACTGAATGTAATTTTCTAAGTCAAGGGAGCTTACAATAGTGTGACTATGTGCCCCTAAACTCTATGAACTACCTGAAACTATGTGCAAACTATTATTTCCATGTACATTTCTTCTACAGATGAAGTGTATAATTTTCACCTGACTCCAAAAACATCAGGAGCCCCTCAATTTTACTAATTTATAAGATAGTAATCACAACCTTTTAGATATATTAGCAAAAAACAAAAACAGACAGTGTGAACCTATTTGCTTTCTTGGATCTCACATTAATACAAAACATGCATTTTTTAAGAAAATTAAACTGTCTAAAATGATATGCATAAATACAGCCAATCCTCATTTTTGGCAGATTCTGTATTTGCACATTTACCTGCTTGCTAAACTTTGTTTATAACCTCAGATCAATACTCGTGGCACTTTCACTGCATGCCATTCATGCACTTGAGCACGGCAGTGAAAATTAGCCTCACCCAGTATGCAAGTTCCCAGCTGAGGCTGAAGAAGGGACATTCTTCTTTCTTATTTAAGCTCTCATACTATAAACAAGTGTTCTTTTCATGATCTAATTAATAACAGGTTTGTCAAGTTTTTGCGTTGTTGTTGGCAATTTCTGTTTTAAAAATAACCCCCAAACATAGTGCTGAAGTATTGTTTAGTGTTCTTAATCAAAAGAAGGCTATGATGATCTTATGAATAAAATATTTGTTAGATTAGCTTTATTGTCATGAGTAATAGTGCTGCTGTTACTTTTTCTTTTTATTTCTTTCAGAAATTTTTTTAAATTATACTTTTGGCTGTATTGGATCTTTGTTGCTGTGCGTTGGCTTTGTCTAGTTGCAGAGAGCGTGGACTACTCTTCATTGTGGTGTGTGGGCTTCTCATCTCAGTGGCTTCTCTTGTTGTGCAGCATGGGCTCTAGGTGTGCAGGCTTCAGTAGTTGTGGTGTGTGGGCTCAGTAGTTATGGCTCACAGACTCTAGAGTGCAGGCTCAGTAGTCGTGGCACACAGGATTTGTTGCTCCGCAGCATGTGAGATATTCCCGGACAAGGGCTTGAACCCGTGTCCCCTGCATTGGCAGGTGGATTCTCAATAACCGTGCCACAAGGGAAGCCCCGCTGCTGTTATTTTAATGTTAAAGAGTCAATAATATTTTAATGATTTTAGTGTGATTTTAATGACAGAGTCACTATTGTATAATAATAAAGAGTCAATAATAACATAAGCTGTCTTTAAACAGAAACACATATAAAACAAGGTAATATATTGATCAGTGGATGGAAATGTAACCAGAAGCTCACAGGAACCTAACTCACCTGTATTTTATCAAGGAACCATAGTTCAGTATTCACTAAATTAGTGTTTCTAGCATCTTTATAGAACATAACTATTGACAAACATAAATAACAAGAACTGACTGTATAAGCATATATATGTTAAATAATCTTAAAGATTTATCACATGCCATTTTATCTATTTTATTCAGAGAGCTCTGTTTTGGAACAAAGTGTAAAACCTTTGCATTATCGCATTAAATTTTAGCCCATTCTTCCAGTCTGTCAGAAAAATTTTAGTACAGAATCTTTGTTTTATTCAACTGATTAAAACTATCTAAGCATATAACCATATTTTCTGGTACTGTCTAAAGTGATATCATTAAGAATATGGTCAGGGCAACTTTCCTGGTGGTGCAATGGTTAAGAATCCGCCTGCCAATGCAGGGGACACGGGTTTGCGCCCTGGTCCCAGAAGATCCCACAGGCCACGGAACGGCTAGTCCCGTGTGCCACATCAACTGAGCCTGTGCTCTAGAGTCCGTGAGCCACACTACTGAGCTCACGTGTCACAACCGCTGAAACCTGTGTGCCTAGAGCCATGCTCCACAACAAAAGAAGCCACCACAATGAAAAGCCTGCACACCGCAAATATGAGTAGTAGTCCCCGCTCACCTCAACTAAAGAAAGCCCACGCACGGCAACAAAGACCCAACACAGCCAAAAAATAAATTAATTAAGTAAGTAAAAAAAAAAATGAAGGTTGGGTATGCCACTTAAAAAAAAAAAAAAGAATTTAGTCAGTTTGTCTGAAGGACAAATACATTATTTAATTAAAAACATTTATTGAAATTATCTTTCAAAGTATTTTCTCATTTACTTTTGGAGATATAAAGATAAATAAAGCCAGGACCTTTATTTATCAAAGAATTTTCAGTCAAGTTGAAAGAACTGAGAATGATGAGATGAATTATTGTTTAATGGAAGAATACACATTTTAGAGGCGGAAAACTGAAGTTCAATTGACAGCTTTGTATGATTTTGGTCAAATTAATATTTGTGAGCCTTAGGTTCCTCAGTTATAAAATAAATATACTAATATCTGACTAACACAGCACATTCAGTATCAAATGAGCTCACATAGGGAAAAGCAGCTTGTAAAGTACTAGCAAAATTTACTATTGCTTTTAAAAATCCAAGTTCCCAAGAATCTTTAATACATTAAAAAAAAAGCATGACGTTTTAAGATGAATATGTAGTTTTGTTTCAATATCAGATGGCTTATGTCTGCTTAGATAATTACAAATGGCTAAATCCATGATGTCTCTATCATTGGAAATAACATAAGAGGTTTTTCTATAAAGGATAGGAAAGTAGTAGAACAGTACGTTAAAAAGAGCCTCATTTTGAACATTATGAATGTGATATAGGCTTTTGTTAATAATTTTGTAGCCTTTAAAGAGAGATAATAGGTTTTTGAGTTATATGAAGCTACATCTAAGAAATGTGTAGGATGGACTGAAATGAGAAGATGCAAAAGGATGAGAAAAAACTCTATTTCAAACCTAAGGTAACTTCAAGCTGAGTTAAGATAGTTGGAATTTGAAAGAGAATAAAAATTAAAAAAAAACACAAGAATTATTCTTTCAAAATTTTTTGATCTTCAAATTATAGAAATAATGTACATTGTAACAATTGAAATGTAATACAAAATGTAGAAATGCAAAGTTAATCTCCTCTGTTACTCCTTCTTCAAAACACACACACATACACACAAAAAACACTTTCGCTCACGTTCTTTAGGTAACCGATTTTTAACCTCTTGATGTGTGTCCTTATGCTTTGTTATCTCTACTTGAGTAAAAATGTACAAGCATGTGTTTCCATATATTGAGGTATATTTTTTCCAAAAGAGAATCATACTATATGCATTGATGCTATAGATGACTTCTTTTGAAATTGGCAATTAACTTGATTAATGATGATTTAAGAGAGGTAAAGAAATAAAGGTTAATAGAAACTTCCACCATAGTTAACTAAATAATAGATCTTTACAAGAAGTAGGAGAAAGAAGTACTTTTTGTTAGGAAGGGGCAAACAACAGAATTATCATTTCAGTATTTTATACTGAAATAGAGTATTCAGTTAATCTAATAAGTAAGATTAGTGTCTTGATATTTGTATCTTCAGAAAAAACAGTACAAGTGGGTTCTAGTCTACCCTCTTTCCCAGCAAGACTCTCCACTTCTTTCATTTATTACATGTATTTATCACTTATTATTTGAAAGATAAGTTCTTTGACCTCATGGGGCTTGTGTTCTATTGACAAGACATGGAAAATATACAAACAAACAAAAGATAGACAAATAAATTAGTGAAAAAATGATTTTCAAAGAGGATAACTGATATGAAGGATATTAAACAGGGAGATATAAAACATAGTGAATGAAAGCAGATAGGAGAGGTGATGTTTGGGTTGAAATCTAAGTGGTTTAATGGGGGCCAGTCTTCTTGTACATGCCTCTAATACCTGTTTTTATTTTTTCTTACATATATATGTATATATACATATACATATGTATATATGTATATACACATACATACATACCCCAGAGACTGCTGTTACAAATTACTACAAAATTGGAGGCTGAGAACAACAGAAAGTTATTCTCTTACAATTCTGGAGCCCAAAATTTGTCAGGGCCCTGTTGTCTCTGGGGATTCTGTGGGAGAATTCATTTCTTGTCTCAGCTTCTGATAATTCCAGGTGTTCCTTGACTTATAGCTGCATCACTCCAACTTCTGCTTCTGTGGTCACATTATCGCCTACTCTTATCTATCAGTCTCTTTCTTCCTTACACTTACGAGGATGCTTGTTATTAGATTTAGGGCCCACTTTGATGATCCAAAATAAGCATACCCTTTCAAAATTCTTGATGAATCACATATTTTGTTGAATACAGTAATAATCACTCTTTACCATGTAAAATAGTACTCACAAGTTCTGTGAATTGGTATGTGGACATATATTCTTGGTGACCACCATACAACCCACTATAACATAAGTATATAAATACTATATTAACGTACCATAACTGTATATGTGTCCCTGTCTTCCAATGATTTGTGAGAAAATTTTTTTTCTAATTCTACAGTATCTATCACAAAATAGATGTTTATTAAATAGGCATTTGATTAATCAAGCATTCTGTTAAAAAGGCAATAGAATGTTTGAGGAAGATGAGTGACAATGGTGAAATAAATAATTTAAAACAATGAAAGAGATGGAGAGGAGCTAGCACTACATCTGAGCTAAACTTTACCCTCAAAAAACTGTCATTTAGATGGGAGTCTGATAGCAAGGGAACATTACTATTTTTATTTGTGAAAAATTTATATATGTATTTCTTCATTTGCATATTTTATCTTATAGCTATCTCTATCTCTTACATGTTTCATAAAATATTTTATACTCTATTTTCCTCCTTTTTTTCCCTGTTAAAATGGTAAAATAAAGGGTTATCAATAGAAACTCCAGGTGTTTCTATTGAGCATCAAGGACATCAGTCCGTATTATAAGCCTTCATTTTCCATAATTAAAAAAAAGTGGTTTAGCTAATAAAACTCAGTATTTGCTATATAACAGATGTTTCATGTGTGCTGTGAATAATTAAATGGATAGATTAGTGAATTAAAGTAGCTAGCTGCTAATTCATGTCCAGTGTAAGAAAAGGGAAAGAAGAGCTCAAGACTGAGAAGGGGAAGGCAGCTAGCATCATAGCATTGTTTTTCTTTCCACATGAGTTTAATAAGAATTTTATCCAGTTAAAAAGTAATAGAGAATATTCTTATCTCAGGTATATGTTGCCCGTTAAGAAGCAGTAAGCTATATAACAATTGTGGCTATAAATTAAAAAACATTTTAGCTCATTTTAAATCAAACCTCTTTGGTTTAAATTATATTATAGCCATCTTTAATTCAAGCTTATTTAGGTATTGACATGGATATTGATATAAAAGTGGATTTTTAATTAACAAAATGAAAAAGAAAAACTAATTTTTTAAATTTGTTGTTATGTTTGTAATTATACAATCATTCAACTACACTGATTGGGATAATATGTGAATTTAATAATAAAGAGCACTAATTTCTTTGACTATAAGAAACTTACAGGAAATGACTAATAAAGGTAAGGAAATGTAAGAAATTTTGCCTTTCAGTTTATGTCCAAGAATTTGGAAATATTGTAGTCTATAGGGTAGTAAACCATCTACTTGTTATAGATGTTTAGACATCATTTTAGCTGGAGTTTAGGCATCAAGGTTAATTGGAATATTTGTTGAAGTTATAATGAATGTTGTTGCTTATAAGACTCTGAGAACTGCCATGGGCTTATATGGAATCCTTTTGGCTACTACGCATTATGTTTCAGTAATGTTATTTAAAAAAAAGAAGAAGAAGAAAAAGAAAAGGGGGAGAGCAACTTATACATTTTTAACATTTTTATCAGAATTGTTCTAAGCTGTATAGAACATATGTCACAGAGTCATAAAGAAGGAAATTAACATTTCTGATAAGGTTATGAATCATACTACACAATATCTTCATTTCAAATACTTAGAATACAAATAGAAGGAAGTAGATATGACAGATACATCTAAAAGCTCTGCTTTAAAATTTATGAAACTCATTTGGATACAGATATCTAGTCAATCATCATACATCTCTGGGGCTTCTCAGCTCTTGCTAACAAAGAGGTAAGGCGATTACATGTCACATTTCATACATTCATTACAACACAAAAGTTACATATGCCATAATGCAAATTAGTATTTCCAAATATTGCCCAAGGTATAAAAATGTTTAAGACTAAGACATAGTGGTCTATTAATATATATCTTGTTTACATAATAAAAATATATTGCTATGCAATAATTAGTTATCAAAAGAGGAACAATAAGAAGACTGAGAGAAAAAAATTAGAAAAAATTGTTGAAAATTATTTCTACACAAAAACCAGCATGCAAATGTTTATAGTAACAGCTTTAATAATAGGCAAAAGTTGGAAACAACCCAAATGTCCATTAACTGATGAATGGATAAAAATGTCTATATCTATACAATAGAATATTTTTCAACTACAGAAAGGAGTGAAATACTGATGCAAGCTACAACAAGGGTGAACCTTGAGAACATTATTATAAGTGAAAGGAGCCCGTCACAAAAGATCACAGATTGCATCATTTCATTCAAATAAATTATCTAGAATAAGAAATCTATATTTACAGAAAGTAAACTAGTGTTTGCTTATGGTTGGGGAGGTGAACTGGAAGAATAGTGGGTGATAGATTAAGAGTACAGGATTTCTTTTTGAGGTGGTGTAAGTTTTCTAAAATTAATTGTAGCTATGGTTGCATGTATCTGTGGAATACTAATAAGTATTAATTTTATGTTTTCAACTGGTGAATTGTACGGAATATGAATTATATCTCAATAAAGCTGTTAAGAAAAAGTAAAATAGTATGGAAACTACAGTTACATTCACCATTTATTAACATCTTACAGTTGTAACATACATTTGTCAAAATTAGTGAACACATATTCATACATTATAATTAATGAGTATGCATATTTATTCAAATTTACTTAATTTTTTAAATGAATATCCTTTGTCTCAAGACTCCATCCATTATACATTTACTAATCATGTCTTCTCAGGCTCCTCTTGGTTGTGACAGTTTTTGAGACTTTTATAGGCATATCTCATTTTATTGCACTTCACTTTATTGTACTTCACAGATATTTTGTTTTTTTTACAAATTGAAGGCTTGTGCAACCCTGCATCAAGCAAATCTATTGGCACCATTTTCCTAACAGTATTTACTAACCTTATGTCACGTTATATCTCTAGATATTTCAAACATTTTATTATTATTGTACTTGTTATGGTGATCTGTGATCAGTGACCTTTGATGTTGCTATTGTAATTGTTCTGGGGTGCCATAAACTGTGCATGTATAAGAGGGCAAACTTAATAAATGTTATGTGTTCTGACTGCTCCCCTACCAGTAGATCCCTCATTGCTCTTTCTCTCCTTGGGCCTTCCTAATCTCTGAGACACAATAAGTTTGAAATTAAGCCAATTAATAACACTACAATGGCCTCCAAGTGTTCAAGTGAAACAGTGATTAAGCTTAGTGAGAAAGGTGTGTCAAATACTGAGATAAGCCCAAAGCTAGACCTCTTGGGACAAACAGCCAAGCTGTGAATGCAAAGGAAAAGTTCTTAAAATAAATTAAAAATTCTATTCCAGTGAACTCAAGAATGATAAGAAAGAAAAATAGCCTAATTGCTGATATGGAGAAAGTTTTAGTGAACTAGACAGAAGGTCAAACCAGATACAACATTCCCTTAAGCCATAGCCTAATCTAGAGCAAGGTTCTCTCTTCAATTCTGTGAAGGCTGAGAGAGGTTAGGAAGCTGGAGAAGAAAAGCTGAAAGTTAGCAGAGGTCAGTTCATGAAGCTTAAGGAAAAAGCCATTTCCAAACATAAAAGTTCAAGGTGAAGCAGCAAGAGCTAATGTAGAAACTGCAACAAATTTTTCAGAAGATCGAGCTAGAATAATTAATAAATGTTCTACATTATCAATGTAGAAGAAACAGCCTTCTATTAGAAGAAGATGCCATCTGGGGCATTCAAAGCTAAAGAGAAGTCAAAGCCTGGTTTCAAAGCTTCAAAGAACAGGCTGACTCTCTTTTTAGGGGCTAATGCAGCTGGTGACTTGAAGTTGAAGCCAATGCTCATTTACCATTCTGAAAATCCTAGCACCCTTAAGAATTATGCTAAATCTACTCTGACTGTGCTCTATAAATGGGAACAACAAAGTCTGGATGACAGCACATCTGTTTACAACCTGGTTTACTGAATATTTTTAGCACATTGTTGAGGCCTACTTCTCAGAAGAGAAGTTTCCTTTCAAAATATTACTTCTCATTGACAATGTACTTGGTTATCCAAGAGCTCTGATAGAGATGGATGAGATTAATGTTTTCATGCCTGTTAACACAACATCCATTCTGCAGCCCATGGGTGGAGGAGTAATTTTGACTTTCAAGTCTTATTATTTAAGAAATCCATTTTGTAAGGTTATAGCTGCCATAGATAGGGGTTCTTTTGACAGATTCTGGGCAAAGTAAATTGAAACCTTCTGGAAAGGATTCACCATTATAGATGCCATTAAGAACATTCATGATTCATGGGTAAAGGTCAAAATATCATCATGAACAGGAGTTTGGAAGAAGTTGATTCCAACCCTCATGAATGACATTAAAAGTTTAAGACAAGTGGAGGAAGTAACTGTAGAGGTGGTGGAAATAGTGAGAGAATTAGGATTAGAAGTGAAGCCTGAAGATGTGACACAAGTGCTAAAATCTCATAAAACTGAACATATGAGGAGTTGCTTCTTATGCATGAGCAAGGAAAGTGACTTTTCTAAATAGAAACTACTCCTGGTGAAAATGCTGTGAAGATTGTTTAAATGGCAACAAATTATTTAGAATATTACATTATCTGATAGAGCAGCAGCAGCGTTTGAGATGCTTGACTCCAATTTTGAAAGAAGTTCTATTGTGGGTTAAATGCTGTCAAACAGCACAGCATGCTATAGAGAAATCATTCATGAAAGGAAGAGTCAATTGATGTAACAAACTTCATTGTGTCTTATTTTAAGAAATTGCCATGACCATCTCAAATTTCAGCAACCACCACTCTGATCAGTCATCAACCATCAACATCGAAACAAGATCCTCCAGCACCAAAAAATTATGATCTCAGCAGCAAAAATTTATGATTCACTAAAGTCTCAGATGATGGTTCACATTTTTTAGCTATACAGTATTTAAAAAATTAAGGTATGTACATTGTTTCTTTAGGCTAATGCTATTGCACACATAATAGACTACAGTAAAGTGTAAACATAACTTCTGCATGCACTAGGAAAACAAAAATATTGTGTGATTTGCCTTATTATGATAGTAACTTTACTGTGGCAATCTGGAACCAAACCTGCAATATCTTCAAAGTATGTTTGTATTTTGATGACTGAATTCCGGTAGAATATTTTATAGATTGTCAATCATTGGAATTTGTTTGTTGTTTTTCTCACTATTACAGTGAAGAAGTGTGTTTTTGGAGGAAGACTACAAAAGGAAGTAAGATTCTCATCACATTAGTCAAGAGTACATACTAACAGTATGACTAATTATTAATAATAACCACCTGGCTTGAAATATTTTTTATCATGTTCCTCCACTATAAACTTACTGTTTTGTTTACCTTTCTCCTTTGCTTTAGAACGTAAATCACTGTGTATACCTAACACTCAAGGGATAGGAGTTACGAGTCACCTCATTAAAGGCAAAGTATCTACATACGTTATTTAGAGTTCTTTTGCATGAGAGATTTATTCATTTGTTTACTTATCATTTATTTTTCAATCTATATCAATATAGACTCATGGATATTTCTTTTATAGTCTATATTATGATTCCATACTACCTTATTAACTTTGTTGCTAAATAATTGCGAATTTGTCAATTGGGAGCTCTTTCATTTTATTCCTATGTCACTTTCACACACACCCCCCACTGTGGATTTTCTTTCTTTTTCTGTTTTATTCCCTCAGCATTTTCACACTCTCTGGCAATATGTGATGCTCTGTGCTCATTTTGTATATTCCCTGCCTCCGTCCTAGAATTAGTGATTTCTTCCATGATCCTTGCTTTTGTTTGTTTGTTTAAATTGGAAAATCATATAAGAAACCGAGGGCTGGATATGAGATATGCTTTTTGCTTTGGGGAAGTTTTCACATCTAGGCTCTTTTAGCTGACAGAGCAAGGAGATAGATATGTATACACATTTATAAATATTTCCATGTATGACCATCTGCATCTATATTAAATGAAACCTGAGTTCATACTGATATCTCAAACTCTAATCCGTTACCACATACATCATCCGATCTTCCTCCCCTGTAAATTCCCATGCGAGCAATGAGAAATCTGGATCCAAGATTCTGCCTTTCATTTACTTAGTCATTTAATTACAGTATACAGTTGATCCTAGAATAATCCAGGAGTTAGAAGTGCAACCCTCTGTTCAGTTGATAATCTGTGTGTAACTTCATATTCGAGCCTCTGTATCTGGGGCTCCACATCCACAGATTCAAACAACAGCAGATAGTGTAGAACTGCAGTATTGAAAAGAATCCACATATAAGTGGATTTGCAGTTCAAACCCCTGCTGTTGAAGAGTCAAATTATTTGTAAAATGGTTTCAGAATTTTAAAAATATATATTTTATATGTATTTCCAGCTATATTAAGATATAATCAGCATATAACATTATTTAACTTTAAGGTATACTTAATAGAGTAATTTTTATATGTATATATTACAAAATGATTACCACAATACAGTTAGTTAAGATATTTATCACCTCACATAGTTTGAATGTGTGTGTGTGTGTGTGTGTGTGTGTGTGTGTGGTGAGAACTTTAAAAGTCTACTCCCTTAGCAACTTTCAAATATACTCTCCATAATACCATGTGATACTTTATCGGCAAGAGTGTACAGATTCTTTTGCCTTTAGTCTTACAGAATCTGCTTATTCCCAAAGTGACTTAGGTTAGCCCCTTATTCCCCACTCCTTTTGGTGAGGTTTTTTCATACATTTGTACTACATTTATATTTTTGTCACATTCTGCACTCTGCATAGGAAATTCATGATCTCATGAATTCTTTTTTCAAAAAATATATGTATATATAATAAATTTCCTTTTTGTGCTGTAAAGTTCCATAAGTTCTGAAAAATGCTTAAAGTCTTATATTCATAATTATGGTATTACACAGAATAGTTTCATTGCCCTAAAATATTTTTATATTTCACCTATGAACTTTCTCCACACAGGTCCCTGTCAATCACTGATACATTTACCCTCTCTATAGTTTTGTCTTTAACAGAATAAAATATAATTGGAATCATACATTATGTTGCTTTCTGAGCCTAGCTTCTTTCATTTATCAGTAAGTATTTAAGATTTATCTATGTATTTTCATGGCCTGATAGTTCATTTCATTCTATCACTGGATAATATCCATATTCATATGGATAAAATGAAGTTGTTTATTCCCTATTAAAGAATATATTCATTGTTTCCACTTTTGGTGGTTATGAATAAAGCTGCTACAAACATGTGCATATTTTCTTGTGGGCATAAGTTTTCAAGTTAGTGTGTAAATTCCGAGGAGATCAATTGCTGGATCATATGCTAAGACGATGTTTAATTTTATGAGACTGCCAGACTGTCAAAGTAGATGTATCAATTTTTATTCTCACCAGAAACTGATGAGAGTCCTGATGCTCCACATCATTATATATTGTCAGAGTCTTTGTTTGTTTTGTTTAAATTTTAGCCTTTGTAAAATGCGAGTTTGGAAAAATCATTGCTGTTTTAATTTTTAATTTCCTAAAGATAAATGATGTGAGCATCTTGAGATATGCTTATTTCCCATCTGTATGTCTCCTTTAGTGAGATGTCTGTTAAGATATTTGTCCATTTTAATTGCATTTTTTGTTTTCTTATTGCTGTATTTTAAGATTTTTTGGGTATATTTTAGATACAAGTCCTTTATCAGACATGTATTTTGCAAATATTTCTCCCAGTCTATGATTTGTCTTCTTAGTTTATTAACAGTGTCTTTTGTAAACAAGTTCTTAATTTTAATAAAGTCTAACTATATTTTTCTTTCATGGATATTGCTTTTGGTGTTACATATTAAAAACTTATCACCAAATCCAAGATCATGTAGATTTTCTCCTAAGTTATATTCTAGAAGTTTAATAGCTTTGTGTTTTTCATTTTGGTCTAGAATCCATTTTGAGTCTTTTTTTTGTATAATGTGTAAGGTCTAGGTTAATTTTTATTTGCATATGGATGACCAATTGTTCCCATGCCATGGATTGGAAAGATTATGTTTATTGATTTATATTTGATTCTTTGTCAAAAATCAGTTGACTATATTTGTTTGGATCTATTTCTGGGATCTATATTCTTTAATTTTTAACCAAGTATAGTTGATTTACAATATTATATTAATTTCATGTGTACAGCACAGTGATTCAGTATTTTTACAGATTATCTCCATTAAAATTCTACAGGATAATGGATAAAATTCCATGTGCTATCCAATATACAATTGTTGCTTATTTATTTTATACATAAGAGTTTGTATCTCTTAATTCCATACCCCTAATTTGTTTCTCTCCCTTCTCTCTACTAGTTTGTTTTCTATAACTATGAGTCTGTTTCTATTTCGCTATATACATTTGTTTATTTTATTTTTTAGATTCCACATATAAGTGATGTCATGCAGTATTTGTATTTCTCTGTCTGACTTATTTTACTAAGTGTAATATTCTCTAGGTCCATCCACATTGCTACAAATGACAGAATTTCATTCTTTCTTGTGGCTGAGTAGAGTTCCATTGAATATATACATACCATATCTTCTTTATCCATTTTTCTGTCGATGGGTACTTGGGTTGTTTATTTCTGTTATCTATATTCTTTTCCATTAATCTCTGTGTTATTCTTCCACCAATATCACATTTTCTTGGTTAATATAGCCTTTAGAAATTTGAAATCAGGTAGTGTGAGTCTTGTAACTTTATTCTTTACTTTCAATGCTGTGCTGATTCTTTCAAGCCTGTTGACCTTCCATATAAATTTCAAATCAGTTTGTTGGTACCTACTAGTAGTTTTCTGGGATTTTGAATAGGGTGATAATGATTGTTTAGATCAAGTTGGAAAAAATTGACATCTTAACACTTCTAAGTCTTTCAACCAATGATTGAAAAATCTCTATCCATATATTTAATTACTAAAAAAATCTTTTTTGGTGTTTTGTAATTTTCCACATGCATATTTTTAAGTAGATTTTGTTAGATTAATGACTAAGTATTTTATTTTTGATAAAGTTCTGTATGGTATTTTTATTACAAATTTCAGGGTTTATTTGTTTCTATATAAGAAAACAATTTACATCTGTATATTATCATTTTATGCTAGAATCTTGTATAACTCACTTCTGTGTTAAGGAGGAGTTTTGTTGTTGCTCTATTCTATGTTGTTTTCTATATAGACAATAATTTCATCTTCAAATAAAGACATATTTATTTCTTTCCATTTAGTATAGTTTTATTCCCTTTTCTTGTCTTATTGCACTAGTTAGAACTTTCACAATGATGTTGAATAGGAGTGGTGAGAGAGGACATTCTTATCTTCTTCCCAATTTTTGGAAAAGTGTTGCCTGTTTTGTTCCATTAAGCATGTTGTTAGTTCTAGTTTTTGTAGATTTATTTTTCCTTTTTACATGGCTCTTGAGCTAAGAATAATTTTTACATTTTTAAATATTGTAAAAGATAAAAAGAAAACACCTGAAAGACAGTAATGAAAGAAAGAATGGAAAGAACAGAGAAAAGGAAAGAAGAGAGTAAGGAAGGAAGAAATTAAAAAAAAGAAATGTGACAGAGAAATTACATGGCCCTCAAAACCTTAATGATTTACACTCTGGCCCTTTACAGAAAAAAATTGCTGACTACAGAGACCTCAATTATCTATCCTGGAAAGAAAGATATGGAATGACATTTAGGGTAAATTTAGATATCTGAGTCATAAAAGATGACTAGAGAATGAGTGGAGGTGAGAGGGACAAGCCTCAGTGAGACACATCAAACTATCTCCACTTTTAGTTGAAGAATGAATATTGAAGGGTTACGTGACTTGTTCAATATTATATAATGTCTGAGACGCAAAGTTAGGAGGCAAACTTGGTCATTTGATCAAATATCTTTAGCTCCTTCCACTAAAATAGAATTTCTCCCTATGGGACTATCTCTTGACATCTCTTATTTATTCTTCATTGACGAAGTAAGGAAAGAAGGTGACCAAGATAAGCAGAGTAGATAGAATGAAAAGACTACTTTATGGAATAATGCCAATAAAATAGTATAAATATACCCCCCTACCAAAAACATATATACATACAATTCATTGGTCTTTTGTGTGTTAAGTGTATACCACTTGGAAAATATGCATCTGCAATCCATTAAACCAAGGTTCTTTCCTGAGGCATTAAAATTTAGTTTCAGTGAAAATGAGCCATGAAAAGAGAAAGAACCCTTATGAACTTGGCAGAATTTTGAATGTAGAAGCTTTGCAAATGGATCCACTATTTGGAAAGAGAAAAATAGTGAATAAAACGAATATAGTTATTGTCTGCTCTTTTGGACACTCATAAGGAACTTAAAACCAAATGACTGTTTCACAGTGTCTCATTTATGTCATCTTGAAGACAGACAAACACTTCATTGAGAATCAGGTAAACTAATTGATTTTTTTCCTGCACTGTTACTTTATAAATTCCAAATGCACTTATTAAAACTTATTTTTGAGAAATATATTAACTTTTGTATTTTTTGTTGTTCATTAAAATTCTCACTTTATGTTTCTTAACTTTCTTCTTACTACATTTCTAGAATGTTACATTAGAAGTTTTAAAATATTTTATAATTTTGTTGTAAACTATTTTATCATTCAGTTATCTAGCATAGTGCTATTTAATGTAGCAAAAATTATCTAAATATTGTGCTGCTTCAGTTGCCCAGCTATACCTTAAGAACACAAATCATAACTTTTTGGTGGTCAAGGATTTGAATATTTGAATAAAAATGACAATTGTCATTTTAATTTTAAAGTTTTACTGTGTCATCACTAAAGAAGAATTTTTTTATGAGCAAATGTCTTGATCAGCAAAATTTCAATATAATATTAAATTTTATTTTACTTGCTTTTTTAGTATAAAATATTGTTGAGTTTAAGAAATAGTATATTCTGTAAGGCATATTTAAATTTTCTTACCATGGTTCCTAGACTATCTTGATCATAGTTTGGATCCAAGTGAGAGCTAAATTTCAGGTATAATTTTCTAAAAAATGGGGGAGGGTGGTGGAAAGTTGACAAAGAATCTGAAGGAGAGTAAAATGAGTAAAATATTCTAAAAATTTGTGGTCTCTATTAAGAAAAGATTTTAAGAACCCAGTGAATTAGCTCTGAATTGAATCCTAATGACTGTCTACTGCTCACTCTTTTGTAACATTTTATGAGGATTAGGTGAGTCATTACTGTATAATTCTGTGATGGAGATGAATAACTCTCTGGGAGGGCCAGCTAAAGACTTTTATTTCTTTAAAAAAGTACAACTTTCATTTCATTAATGTAATGTCTGTAATAGGCAGTATCTCACATTTTTAAAAGGAGACAAGAGTAAGCTTTTGAATTTTGAATCAGCTCTGGTGAAGGATAATTGTATTTGAGTTCCAGATTAACCACCAGGGAAAACCACATTTCCCATCGTCTTCAGTCACTCTTACAGTCTCTAAACATACTATCATTTCTCCCTTGTCTTTTTTTTCCCTGGAAAGAAAGTTAAAGAAATTAGGGTAAACTTATACACAAGAATCTATTAACCCAGATCTCATATCATAGAGATTGAAAATGACCACTATTTTACAGGTGATATTTGAAGTAAAACAGTGATAGAGGCCATAAAATTTAAATGCACAAGCTACACAGTCATGCATATTTGCTTTGTTAAGAATCTGTCTCCTCCACTACATGTTGTGTGGCTTTAGAAAAGTTATGTAATGCCCCCAGGCCTCCATTTGTAAAACTGGAAATAACTTGAAAGTATTGTTGAGAGAAATGACAATCCATATAAAGTCCTTAGTTCAATATTTGCAATAGAGTAACTTAAATATTTATTATTATTAAACTGGCTTTCAAAAAATAGCCTCAAATTACACTGGGTATATAGTCTTCAGGTAGGATTACTGTATACATGTCTTAAATGCAACTCTAAACTAAAAATTAAAAGTAAGTAATATCTACAGCATAAAACCTCTGAGCACCTCTATTGATTTCGGTTTGATAAATATATAAACCTTTAGCTTGAACCACTTCCAGTAAATGGTACTGTCAGCTAACAAAGTCATGATCACATTTCCTTATCCCCACACACCTGCAGGTTTTGTTCCAAACTGAATACCCACATTATCTATTGCTTGATTACATTTTTCTTAATTAAATGGTGTGTACAGCTTGCATTTTCAGTTAACAGAGCAAAAGAAGCCTGCATTCTCATGTCATATTTATAAGTTGGGTCTCTTTCATTTTAATGTGGCAATTAACTAAGTGCTTAATAAAACTGTACTTTATTATAGCAAAGCCTGGTTGCATGAGTCTAGTTATGGATGTGTCCGCATTTTTTGTTACTAACTCCTTTTTACCTCCTCAATAATTTTTCTATAAAAATTTGCTTTGGGTACAAATTTTGAAATGCTGTGAATTGCCAAGCTGTCCTTCAGATATAAAAGTAATTTTAGTATAGCCCTAAGTATAAGAGATGGTTAGCTAAATTATTTTCTTCCCCCTCCCCAGGAGTATTGTTTACTTAACAAAAAATATATAGTCTTTCTGACTATACATTGATATTGCTCACATTGACAGATTTTCTTAATTATTTTGCCTGAATGGTTACATCTCCAATGAGAAGATTAGACTTTCAAATACTGCATAAATGTAGGATTATAATTTAATTATATCTCAATGAGGAAAATGCATATATACCCTTATGATTACATGGTTCTTCTTAAAATATATTACATAGGAAAATATTGTAATAGCAATGCTTTCAAATAAAAATATAAAATACAATAATTAAGTTTGTTACATTTTAAGCATTACATCCTGAACAAGAGTTCAGGAACTTGAGTTTTCCGAAATGTTCTGTGAAATATTGACCTGAAAGTTACTGAGTGTTCTAAATTGTTAAATACACAAAAAATTGTTTCTGGTGTCCTGGCTTTCCTATACAATGATATAAAATGATTCAAAATACATAAAAATTAACTATATAATTTAAATTTTTATTAAGATATATTTTTATCTAGTTTGTCAGTATAAGCATTTTAGTAAAATGATGGAACTTTTAGAAGACTAGTTAACTAAGTCAGTTAGAAAACAAAGAATACATTTAAATGACAAGCTAGTTTAACATAAAATTCTTGCTACTCTTGAAACAGCTGAACCAAAGTGCTACATTTTTCTTCAAGAGTAGTTAATTTTAGAAAAGGGTGAAACACAAGAGGAGAGTAGAATTATTCAGTACCTTTTAGAAAGTGTGTATGGTTTCCCTCTTCTGTGTAAGGCCACCAGTTGTGATCAGATATGCATGAAAACATAAAGTATATTGAGAAGACTAATGAAACACAGAACAACAAAACAACATAAAAAAGTTGTGTAATATTTACCAGAATAATCTACATAAACACAGGTCAGTTTAAGAGGTGCTTCTACCATCTGAACTTAGGAAATATGCAATCATACTCATAATAGAAAGAATTGGACAAAATACATGGATGGATACTATATATGATTTATAAAAGATTTCCAAAAATTACCTAAAATTTCTACCTCTGGGTCTTTTGTCCAAACCAAGATTTTAAATATATAATTCAATGCGGTCAATTCAGGTATAAAAAATTTGCATCAATGCAATAAACCAATATTCTTATGTCCACTTTATGCGTGTTTGAGCCAAGTGCTTTTGATTTGTAATAGCTAGTAGATGTTTATAACTCTGTAGGCCAATGGGACATGGTATGCAACTTACGAGATAATCCATTATCACTATGCTTACTGATAATTTTGATTTTTTGGTAAAGAGTTTCATTATAAGTTTCTCATGAAATGTCAGATAGATGAAGAGATAAATTTGGAAGTGGACAGAGTGGTCAGCACCTTAGCAGATTGAGTGAAATCCTTGCTGCTTGCAGAGAGTGGTCTCAATTAGAAATAAGACAACTTTCCCTGAAGAACTCCTGAAATGTATAGAAAGTGGTTACATGAGGTACTGTGGAAGATAGGCGTGAGAACAGGCAGTAAAAGGTGGGAGGTTGATCTAAAGAGCACAGAGAAAGACAAATCATATCCTCAGAAAGCTACAACCAATCAGAAACACAAATGTCTTCTCTATCTATTCATCCTAAGAATCAGGAAGAATATAAATTGGAGAAATTGAAGCAAAAATCTCTGGACTGGTAGGCATAGGCACAGTGTATGGCAGAATTAAACTAGTAGAGAGAAGGCAGGATATTAAATAAAAAGTAGCTAAATGAAAGGTGAGAACTCTGCAAGATTGATTTCCCCTATTCAGTGACTTCAAGTATCTTCTTTCCTGGAAAAATTAGAGTTTTAGAGAGAGCGCATATGTATACTGACTTTTAGGGGGCATCCACTAAATAATCTCACTCTCTCACCATCAATTCCACCAGATAAGCAAACCTGTTCTTAACAGAACTTTCATTCACATTTTTAGTATTTAACTTTTAAATATGAAAAGTCAAAAGAGAATCAGTAGAATTTGTTGAAAACATTCATCCGGAAAGAAGCCAAACAAAACAAATCAAAAATAATAGTAGAGAGAGGAAAGGAAGAAAGTAAATTCAATAAAATAAGTTGTCAGAAATGTAAACTCTAATTTATGGCCTCAAACAGAAAATTTATTGTCCCTATAAAAGATCACAAAAAATTGAATAACAGAGTCAAAATAAGTAATTTGATAGTTTGAAAATTAAATAGATAAAATCATTGAGTGTAGGAGGAAATTTGAGGCATAGAAAGGAAAACAGATGAATTCGGGAAGTTTGACTTCCAACTAACAGCATTTTCTGAAAGAAAGAATACATAAAATGAAGGGGAAAATATTCAAATAATGAACCAGGAAAACATTTTTTCAATGGTAAGTAATCATCTCAAGAGTGAAAAGGTCCAGACAGATGCTAAGAAAGAAATGAAAGAAAGATGCAGACCAAGGCATAAGTCAGTGTGAATTTTCAGAACAACAGAAGTAAAATAGAGATCCTAACTCCTTCCGGAGTGAAAAAAAAAGTACACAAGGATTGGAAATAAACAATAACTTAATATCAGTATGGAAAGAAAATTTAAAAAAGGAGCCATAATTTCAAACTTCTTAGTGAAAACAACTTATAGTGGAGAGTTCTATTCTAATCAAGTGACGGTATAGAATATAATAACTTTCTGATGAACAAGAACTTTAAAAAGATATTTTCCATGGGTCCATTTTACAAATCAACTGGATTTATTTTTGACCAAAAAAAAGTATAAACCGAGAAACAGAGGAAGATTACTGCTCCATGAATGAGAAAGTAATGGGAAGGAGGAGGAAAAGGATATGAAAAGAGAGAGAGAAAAAAAAGAAGTAAAATACTCCTAACAGTAGCTAAAATTTCTTCAACACTTAATATGTATGAAGTATAGAATTAATACTTTAGATAATTGTCAACAATATAGATAAATCCCATAATTAAACTATTGAACAGGAGAAGCCAACACAAGAGTACAAACTGTATTATTTGAACCTCTATAAAATTATAAAGCAGGCCTACCAACATGAAATTCTTTATTCTGATAGAATTTCTAAATTTTAATATCCCAAAATGAATTTGAAAAACAATTAAGAACGAATATTTAACAATAATATTTAGAGAACGTGACTTTTCAAACATAGAAAGTTTTTTTTGTTTTGTTTTGTTTTTCAGAGACAGGGTTTTAGGTCAAAATTAAGACTTTGGGTGCACAAAATTGAACCGGCAAAGATATAGGATAATTTTCAGCAATGTGGATAAATTGCTTGCTGCAACTGGAGATCATTCCAAGTCTTTGTGTACCACTCTATGAACATAATGATTACCTCTAATTGCATGAAATACCTTTCTAAAGATTAAAAAAGAAAAGTACTTTGTGTGCCACAATTTTTCTTGGACTAATTTCTGTCTTCTCATTAGCATACTTATTCTCTCCAATTTCTACTCTTATTTGTACCTTGCAAACAGTTTTACTAATTCCCTTTTCCTTTTCATTCAAATTCTGACCTTTTATTTCAAAAGAAAATTAGTAGTGAGGAAATCTCCCCCGCCCCTCAAAATACACACGCACATACACACACACACACACACAAAGCTGAGGACAAATTATTTAACTTACACTTTGAACATTTTTCTTTCTTAGTTCGCATGAACTCAACTTACGCTAACTTTTTCACCTCATACGTATGAAAGAGATGCTCCTTTCCATTAAGGACAACACTTTAACTGACTAACTTACTTGTAGAGAAGATCATTTCTGTTATTTTGCACTTTTGTAAATATAAACTGTCTTTTAAAATTTACTATGCATATCCTGTAGGTTTTTTCATAGTAGCATGGGCTCATACATGAGGTAAGAATATCACTGTAAGATTAAATGAATTTAATTGAGTTAGGCACAACAGTGATCTTGCTATTCTATTTTTTTTAATATCATGGCTAAACTTTATTGAGAATTTCTTGTTCTATTCTTGACACATAAGTTTTAGTTAAAACAAAATTAATTAATGTACTTTAAGTTTGTTTTAATTCACTATGGGTAAATAGATATCTTTAAAACGATTCTGTATATGGAGTTTTTATTTCTTTAATGTTCAATTGTCTTTTTAATGCCTTTTTTTCATGGTTGTAGTTACCTTCTGTTAATCGGGGAACACTTTAATGTTAATGTTGTTTTGAAAATAATAGTAAAAATACTCCAATATTAATATATCAATATATATCATATATATAGATAATATATATATGATATATATATATCAATAATATATCTCAAAAATAAGATTAGAGGAATGGAGAGCAATACATTAAACTGTGTGCTTTTCAATAATTCATAATTTCTGAAGCATTCACATCCATCACCTCAGTTTAAAGAATAATCTGTCCTTATAACTCTGTTGGAAATGTGCTTTGTTTAGATGGATGAATATGCCCGGGGTTCATTCTCTAGCTTAAATGAACAATTGGCTTTATGATTTTAAGAAGCAGCTGATGAAAAGAGTTGCATATACAAGAGCTTGTTTGGGGTATACAACAAAGGATATGCAATGTGGTAAAATCATACAATAGTCAAGACTCCTAAATTTTTTTCGGTACTCAAAATACATTTAAAATAATTCAATTGCAATAGTAAACTAAATTTAAAAGCTTATTAATGCAAACAACTAGAACTTTAACTCTCAAAATCTGTCCCTCAGAAGAAAAAAATAACATGCATATCATCTTTTAAACTAAGTAGTAATAATCACGACCTATATTACTCCGTACCTATATTACTCAATTTATTACTTTTCAGATCAAAAAGCAAATGGTCTCATGCTAGAAGAACTTAACTTTCCCATCACTTAACACATTATTTAAATAAAAAGAATGTTTTTTATGTTAATTTTAGTGTGACAAATTTTTTTTCGTATTATATATATATATAGAATTTCAATACAATGATAGAAATTATACAATATCCTCCAATAAATAACCCTGACGACTTAAAGAAAAGAGATCTGTGCTTTAGAATTTCATTTCTTCTTAACTGACTCTCCCTAAGGGCAAGCCTCTTAACATCTCCATGTCTCTGGTTCTTCCTTAGTAGTTTATAGACAAAATTCTAACGTAAGGATGTTTTAAAAAATGTTATACCAAATTGTAGAAATATAAAACCCAAACAAACCATCAAAAAGAATAATTAAGCAACCCAGAATAGTTTTCTCAACTATGAAAATTACCTTCAACACATTCTTGGGAAAGTTGAGTCAACACTGTTGGTGAGACATCCAAACAGCATACTTAATGAAAAATCTTTACAATAGATTGATGGACTTTGTTTCTTACATACATTTTTCCAGGATGTTTTTGCAAATCTAAGGGTCAGTTAGTTAAAACTTCCCTTATGCCAGGATAATGCACATTTTTATACCTGAAGCTACTGGCTAAACCTTTGACACTTATCTTCGTTGCTGTAATAGCGATTTTTAAGGCAAATGCCCTGAGCTCTCTACCATTACAAATTTAACTTTGGTATTAATAAATTCTTGATTTATCTTTTCATGTAGTTCAATAAAAGAATAAATGCATCAAATTCTAGATTGACTTGTGCTTCAAGTCTAAAAGTGTGTTTGGAAGCGCTAAGGGATATGGAATTCAAGTTACTTGCAATTCAATCAAATTGATACATTTTATAGAGATTCAGACTATTATTATAATCATCGTCATCATAATATCATTATCTTGGATAACATTATTGAAATAGTTAAAAGAAGGCAGCAAGTATTAGACTTGTATCGTAAACTGTTGAAGGGACATACATTTCTTGTTGAAGCTTCCAATGACTAAAAGTAAAATTTATATTTATTTTCATTATAATTTGGGGGGAATTCTTGCTTGTGGTCTTCCTGTTTTTAGAAAAGTTTTAATTCTCTCAGTTCCATCTCATAGATTTTTTTCAAACTCCATAGCCATTTATTAGTTAGTCACAGCACAGAATGCCAAGATTTTATTATTTCTGACAATGAGTCAGCCTTATTTCAATTAAGTTTTGGAAACATGGGGGTAGCATCAATATCTAAGCTATCATCATCATCCATGATAACTCTCCATCAACAGGTCACATTTTAAGAATGGCATAGAAAAAAAAATAATTACTAAAAAACTCCAAAGTGCATTATTAAGGGGAGATGGTAAAAAAAATTGATAGGTTTTCTTTGCTCAAGGTGTCACTCTGTATGTAAAATCAGGGGTGCTAAATAATGGTGAGCATATTGGTTCTAATTATAACGATCCTGACTCAATAGTTGAAAGCTCAAGCAAGAAATGTGTTTACTACTCCTAGCCTATATACTGTGCTCGACTGAATTAACAGAGGTCAAGATTATTATCATAGAGTGTTCTTTCCTTTGCTGAATCCATATCCCATCCAGCCATCACTGGCTGCACTTACTACATTCATAACCTATACAGTATAGAGAATGCTGTAAATTAGAACTTGGCAAACTAAGCACCACCCCTCCTCGCCCCCCGGCACAATCTAGCTCATGGTTTGTTTTGCACAGCTCATGAACTAAAAATATTTTTTACATTTTAAAAGAGCTGCAAAAATAAATGAAAACAAAACAAACACAAAGAACAATATGCACACGAGAAATTAGGTGGCTGGCCTGGAAACCTAAAATATTTACAGTCTAGCCCTGTAAAGAAAAACTTTCCTGGCTTCCATAATAGTGTATTATTCACTTACAAATCTATTTTACTTTGAATTACTCCCGACTTTTTCTACTGTTGTTAATTGGTTTGGAAATAAAGAATGAAGCCAAAAATAATTTCTATCTCTTTCCTTGAAAATAGTCTGAGGAAAATCTGCAGGCATATTTATTTTTATGGTTTTTTTCTTTTTTTAAACATCTTTATTGGGTTATAATTGCTTTACAATGGTGTGTTAGTTTCTGCTTTATAACAAAGTGAATCAGTTATACATATACATATGTTCCCATATCTCTTCTCTCTTGGGTCTCCCTCCCTCCCACGCTCCCTATCGCACACTTCCAGGCGGTCACAAAGCACCGAGCTGATATCCCTGTGCTACGCGGCTGCTTCCCACTAGCTATCTACCTTACGTTTGTTGTTTGTTAGTGTATATATGTCCATGCCTCTCTCGCTTTGTCACAGCTCACCCTTCCCCCTCCCCATATCCTCAAGACCGTTCTCTAGTAGGTCTGTGTCTTTATTCCTCTCTTACCCCTAGGTTCTTCATGACATATTTTTTTCCTTAAATTCTATATATATGTGTTAGCATACGGTATTTGTCATTCTCATTCTGACTTACTTCACTCTGTATGACAGACTCTAGGTCTATCCACCTCATTACAAATAGCTCAATTTCGTTTCTTTTTATGGCTGAGTGATATTTCATTGTATATATGTGCCATATCTTCTTTATCCATCAATCTGATGATGGGCTCTTAGGTTGTTTCCATCTCCGGGCTATTGTAAATAGAGCTGCAATGAACATTTTGGTACATGACTGTTTTTGAATTCTGGTTTTCTCAGGGTATATGTCCAGTAGTGGGATTGCTGGGTCATATGGTAATTCTATTTGTAGTTTTTTAAGGAACTTCCATATTGTTCTCCATAGTGACTGTACCAATTCACATTCCCACCAGCAGTGCAAGAGTGTTCCCTTTTCTCCACACCCTCTCCAGCATTTACTGTTTCTAGATTTTTTGCTGATATCCATTCTGACTGGTGTGAGATGATATCTCATTGTAGTTTTGATTTGCATTTCTGTAATGATTAATGATGTTGAGCATTCTTTCATGTGTTTGTTGGCATTCTGTATATCTTCTTTGGAGAAATGTCTATGTAGGTCTTCTGCTCATTTTTGGATTGGGTTG
>NW_020175414.1:3024130-3024627 GCF_003031525.2 Neophocaena asiaeorientalis asiaeorientalis | reverse complement strand
TGGTACATGACTGTTTTTGAATTCTGGTTTTCTCAGGGTATATGTCCAGTAGTGGGATTGCTGGGTCATATGGTAGTTCTATTTGTAGATTTTTAAGGAACTTCCATATTGTTCTCCATAGTGGCTGAACTAACTCACATTCCCACCAGCAGTGCTCCATTCTGACTGGTGTGAGATGATATCTCATTGTAGTTTTGATTTGCATTTCTCTAATGATTAATGATGTTGAGCATTCTTTCATGTGTTTGTTGGCATTCTGTATATCTTCTTTGGAGAAATGTCTATGTAGGTCTTCTGCTCATTTTTGGATTGGGTTGTTTGTTTTTTTGTTATTGAGCTGCATGAGCTGCTTGAAAATTTTGGAAATTAATCCTTTGTCAGTTGCTTCATTTGCAAATAGTTTCTCCCATTCTTAGGGTTGTCTTTTGGTCTTGTTTATGGTTTCCTTTGCTGTGCAAAAGCTTTGAAGTTTCATTAGGTCCCATTTGTTTATTTTT
>NW_020175414.1:2903480-3024066 GCF_003031525.2 Neophocaena asiaeorientalis asiaeorientalis | reverse complement strand
TCTAAGAGTTTGATAGTTTCTGGCCTTACATTTAGGTCTTTAATCCATTTTGAGCTTATTTTTGTGTATGGTGTTAGGGAGTGATCTAATCTCATACTTTTATATGTACCTGCCCAGTTTTCCCAGCACCACTTATTGAAAATGCTGCTCTTTCTCCACCGTACATTCCTGCCTCTTTTATCAAATATAAGGTGACCATGTGTTCGTGGGTTTATCTCTGAGCTTTCTATCCTGTTCCATTGATCAATCTTTCTGTTTTTGTGCCAGTACCATACTGTATTGATGACTGTAGCTTTGTAGTATAGTCTGAAGTCAGGGAGCCTGATTCCTCCAGCTCTGCTCTTCGTTCTTAAGATTGCTTTGGCTATTCAGGGTCTTTGGTGTTTCCATCCTAATTGTGAAATTTTTTGTTTTAGTTCTGTGAAAAATGCCAGTGGTTGTTTGATAGAGATTGCATTGAATCTATAGATTGCTTTGGGTAGTAGACTCATTTTCACAATGTTGATTCTTCCAATCCAAGAACATGGTATATCTCTCCATCTATTTGTATCATCTTTAATTTCTTTCATCAGTGTCTTATAATTTTCTGCATACAGGTCTTTTGTCTCCTTAGGTAGGTTTATTCCTAGATATTTTATTCTTTTTGTTGCAATGGTAAATGGGAGTGTTTTCTTGATTTCACTTTCAGATTTTTCATCATTAGTATATAGGAATGCCAGAGATTTCTGTGCATTAATTTTGTATCCTGCTACTTTACCAAATTCATTGATTAGCTCTAGTAGTTTTCTGGTAGCAGCTTTAGGATTCTCTATGTATACCCTCATGTCATCTGCAAACAGTGACAACTTTACTTTTTCTTTTCTGATTTGGATTCCTTTTGTTTCCTTTTCTTCTCTGATTGCTGTGGCTAAAACTTCTAAAACTATGTTGAATAAGAGTGGTGAGAGTGGGCAACCTTGTCTTGTTCCTGATCTTAGTGGAACTGCTTTCTGTTTTTCACAATTGAGGATGATGTTGGCTGTGGGCTTATCATATATGGTCTTTATTATGTTGAGGAAAGTTCCCTCTATGCCTACTTTCTGCAGCATTTTTATCATAAATCGGTGTTGAATTTTGTCAAAAGCTTTCTCTGCATCTATTGAGATGATCATATGGTTTTTCTCCTTCAATTTGTTAATATGGTTTATCACATTGATAGATTTGCGTATATTGAAGAATCCTTGCATTCCTGAGATAAACCCCACTTGATCATGGTGTATGATCCTTTTAATGTGCTGTTGGATTCTGTTTGCTAGTATTTTGTTGAGGATTTTTGCATCTATGTTCATCAGTGATATTGGCCTGTAGTTTTCTTTCTTTGGGACATCCTTGTCTGGTTTTGGTATCAAGGTGATGGTGGCCTTGTAGAAGGAATTTGGGAGTGTTCCTCCCTCTGCTATACTTTGGAAGAGTTTGAGAAGGATAGGTTTTAGCTCTTCTCTAAATGTTTGATAGAATTAGCCTGTGAAGCCATCTGGTCCTGAGCTTTTGTTTGTTGGAAGATTTTTAATTACACTTTCAATTTCAGTGCTTGGGACTTCGGAAAAGATACTTGATACAATTTCAATTTTCTTAAATTTAACAAGGCATGATTTGTGACCCAAGATATGATCAATCCTGGAGAATATTCTATGGGCACTTGAGAAAAATGTGTATTCTGTTGTTTTTGAATGGATTGTCCTATAAATATCAATTAAGTCCATCTTGTTTAATGTATCATTTAAAGCTTGACTAGTGCCTGTGTTCTGGTGGATGAGGCTGGACCTTGTCTCTCTAGTGGGCAGGTCCACGTCTGCTGGTGTGTTTTGGGGTGTCTGTGGACTTATTATGATTTTAGGCAGCCTCACTGCTAATGGGTGAGGTTGTGTTCCTGTTTTCCTTGTTGTTTGGCATAGGTTGTCAAGCACTGTAGCTTGCTGGTCGTTGAGTGAAGCTGGGTGCTGTTGTTGAGATGGAGATCTCTGGGAAATTTTCGCCATTTGATGTTATGTGAAACTGGGAGGACTCTTCTTGACCAGTGTCCTGAAGTTTAAGGTAATTATTGATATGTAAGTTCCTATTCCCATTTTCTAAATTGTTTTGAGATCGTTATTATAGGTCTTTTCCTTCTCTTGTGTTTATTGCCTAGAGAAGTTCCTTTAGCATTTGTTGTAAAGCTGGTTTGGTGGTTCTGAACTCTCTCAGCTTTTGCTTGTCTGTAAGGTTTTTAATTTCTCCATCAAATCAAAATGAGATCCTTGCTGGGTAGAGCAATTTTTGTTGTGGGTTTTTCTCCTTCATCACTTCCAGTATGTCCTGCCACTCCCTTCTGGCTTGCACAGTTTCTGCTTAGAGATCAGCTGCTAACCTTATGGGGATTCCCTTGTGTGCTATTTGTTGTTTTTCCCTTGCTGCTTTTAATATGCTTTCTTTGTATTTAATTTTTGACAATTTGATTAATATTTGTCTTGGCGTATTTCTCCTTGGATTCATCCTGTATGGGACTCTCTGTGCTTCCTGTACTTGATTAACTATTTCCTTTCCCATATTAGGGAAGTTTTCAACTATAATCTCTTCAAGTATTTTCTCAGTCCCCTTCCGTTTCTCTTCTTCTGGAACTGCTATAATTAGAATATTAGTGTGTTTAATGTTGTCTCCGAGGTCTCTGAGACTGTCCTCAGTTCTTTTCATTCTTTCTTCTTTATTCTGCTCTGCCATAGTTATTTCCACTATTTTATCTTCCAGGTCACTTATCCATTCTTCTCCCTCAGTTATTCTGCTATTGATCCCAACTAGAGTATTTTTCATTTCATTTATTGTGTTGTTCATCATTGTTTGTTTCATCTTTAGTTCTTCTAGGTCCTTGTTAAATGTTTGTTGCATTTTGTCCATTCTATTTCCAAGATTTTGTAAGAAAGAAAGAAAGAAAGAAAGAAAGAAAGAAAGAAAGAAAGAAAGAAAGAAAGAAAGAAAGAAAGAAGAAAGAAAGAAAGAAAGAAAGAAAGAAAGAAGGAAAGAAGGAAAGAAAGAAAGAAAGAAAGAAAGAAAGAAAAAGAAAGAAAGAAAAAGAAAGAAAGGAAGGAAGAAAGAAAGAAAGTAAAGTATAATACAGTTATTAAAATTAATTACTAAGAAAAAAATTTAAAAAAAGAAAGGATAGATAGAACCCTAGGACAAATGGTGGAAGCAAAGCTATACAAACAAAATCTCACAGAGAAGCATACACGTACACACTCACAAAAAGAGGAAAAGGGGAAAAAAATAATAAATCTTGCTCTCAAAGTCCACCTCCTCAATTTGGGATGATTCATTGTCTATTCATGTATTCCACAGATGCAGGTACATCAAGTTGATTGTGGAGCTTTGATCCGCTGCTTCAGAGGTTGCTGGGAGAGATTTCCCTTTCTCTTCTTTGTTCTCACAGCTCACAGGGGCTCAGCTTTGGATTTGGCCCCGCCTCTGTGTGTAGGTCTCTGGAGGGCGTCTGTTTTTTGCTCAGACAGGACGGGGTTAAAGGAGCCGCTGTTTGGGGGGCTCTGGCTCACTCAGGCCGGGGGAAGGGAGGGGTGCAGAGTGCAGGGCAAGCTTGCGGCAGCAGAGGCCAGTGTGACGTTGCACCAGCCTGAGGCCCTCCGTTCGTTCTCCTGGGGAAGTTGTCCCTGGATCCCGGGACCCTGACAGTGGTAGGCTGCACAGGCTCCCCAGAGGAGAGATGTGGATAGTGACCTGTGCTCGCACACAGGCACCTTGTTGGTGGCAGCAGCAGCCTTAGCGTCTCCTGATCGTCCCTGGGGTTCGCGCTTTTAGCCGCAGCTTGCGCCTGTCTCTGGGATCCACACTTTTGGCCGAGGCTCACACGCGTCTCTGCGGTCAGCGCTTTTAGCTGCAGCTCGCGCCTGTCTCTGGGTTCCGCGTTTTTAGCCGTGGCTCACGCACGACTCTGGAGTTCTTTTAAGCAGTGCTCTTAAACCCCTCTCCTCGCGCACCAGGAAACAAAGAGGGAAGAAAAAGTCTCTTGCCTCTTCGGCAGCTCCAGACCTTTTCCTGGACTCCCTCCCGGCTAGCCGTGGTGCAGTAACCCCTTCAGGCTGTGTTCACGCAGACAACCCCCGTCCTCTCCCTGCGATCCGACTGAAGCCCAAGCCTCAGCTCGCAGTCCCGCCCGTCCCAGCGGGTGAGCAGACAAGCCTCTCGGGCTGGTGAGTGCTGGTGGGCACCAATCTTCCGTGCGGGAATCTCTCCGATTTGCCCTCCGCACCCCTGTTGCTGTGCTCTCCTCTGCGGCTCCGAATCTCCCCATTCTGCCTCCCGCAGTCTGCGCCCACGAAGGGACTTCCTAGTGTGTGGAAACCTTTCTTCCTTCACAGCTCCCTCCCACTGGTGCAGGTCGCGTCCCTATTCTTTTGTCTCTGCTTTTTTCTCTTTTTATTTTGCCCTACCCAGGTACGTGGGGAGATTCTTGCCTTTTGGGAGGTCTGAGGTCTTCTGCCAGCGTTCAGTAGGTGCTCTGTAGGAGTTGCTCCATGTGTAGATGTATTTCTGGTGTATCTGTGGGGAGGAAGGTGATCTCTGTGTCTTACTCTTCCTCCATCTTCCCCCGAACCCCCTATTTTTATGTTTTTCCAGTTTATTTTTCCAGATCCTATCATATCTATCTTCAAGTTCCCATAAGCAAGGCAGACCCAAACCCACTATGTGTGTGTGTGTATGTGCCTGTGGATATATATGTCATATATATGTCTCTGTGTGTTTATTTATATACATACATACACATAAATGCATATATATTTCTATGCTTTGGGAAGCAAAAAAGACACATCTTCTCTCACTCAAATTGTTTACCCTCTATAAACATCTTTGTTAATTGTAACTAGGAACTGAAAATTTTCCTGTTCCATATGAGGGAAATTTCTTTTCCTATTTCTTTCTTAATTCCTTATGGAAACTAGTGTCATGGACTAGGACTAACAAATGTATAATAAGAGTGTTTGGCTGAATTGACTGGGAATATCCTATAAAATATCCATACGCCAAGGACCTCGACATCCTTATGTTAAAGTACAGAAAAGAGAGGATATAAAATAACAATTATAGCTATTATGAATGATTCTGTTAAAAATGGTTTATATACATTATTTCATTTATTTCTCACAACACTTCTTCAAGTACTACTATGCTTATCCAATACTTGGAGAAATTGAGGTAAAGTTTAGTAAATGCCTTAAATAAGGTAAAGTTTAGTAAATGCCTTTAGTAAATGTGAGAAAACAACAATGAAAACAATAAAACCAGGGAATAAATGATGAAGAAATGCAAAATACATGAATTAGTAAATGAGAGAGGCTGGATAACATGGAAGAAAGGGAATCACAAATGCTATATGCTTGAAATCTTATCACACGAAGTTTCTGGCTGACAGTTCAAGGTCATTAGGTCTAAAAAGTGAATGAAGCAGAAAATCTATTCAAAACGCTGAAATCATAGTCAAGAAAAAAATGTACTACTAGTACGGCATCTTAGGCCAACTTCACTGGGAAATAAACTGTAAGGAACATATTTGCAAGCAGGCCAGATACGTAGAGTGCTCTTACTACAGTACATATAAGAGGATAAGCGGGGCAAATTTGGAGAAGGTGAGACATTGAACTGTGACTCAACATCAGATACACTGGCCAATCCTAGCAGGAGCTCTGGAGATGATGGTACCTTAGAATTTGTGAGTATTGAAATTGGAGGACTAGGCTACTGTACCCTGCACTAGCAGTCAATATTTTAAGGTTAGCTGGTTAGGGGTTGTAACCTTCCCCACATAAGTGCTCAACTAAGAGCTATCAGCAACTAACAGTCTGACTGGAAATGTGTCAAATTCCTAAAGAGAGTAGGCTGTCAGACCACAGCATACACTATTATCCATCCTTTGCATTGCTCAAGTCCTCTTGCTTTGTACAGTAATTTTATCCCATCTGGGAAGAGCTCCTTAAGATTCTGGTTGTTTTGTTTGTTTGTTGTTTGTTTATCTGTTTTTCACCTGGGGAATCATACAGTAAGAAAGTTTGTGAGAAAAATATACCATTGGTCTTGAGGCTGCAACTGTTGTTCATCACTTTTCTCCTCATTTCTACCAACCATTCTAAATTCCCCTTATTTTTAGCTAGAGCTTTGCAGGTCTAGGCTGCTTACCTAGTGGGGTGATCTACATCCTTCTACCTAAAGAGTCTGATTCTCTGCTTAACATGGGTGATCTAGAGGCTAAGGGGGGTGGTACCAATAAAATATCATGATCTCTTGCCCTGTTTCCATATTGAGCCAGTTCTCAGACTCAGTAAACTTTGACTGAGGGAAAAAGAAGCTCTGAAACAACAATGTAAACTTCTATTGGTAATGAATCTCTTAATTCTTTTCTAAAGAGATGTACAGCCATTGCTTGGGTAGCTATACACTGGGTAGAAAAGAATATCATATGTGTTGAGAAAAGTAATAACACAAAACAGTTGATCCAATAAGCCCGGGAAATTAATAGCAATATATTTTGTTAATAGCATATGGGAAAAAAATGTATGACAGCATTAAACCAAGATATGGGAGAGAGAAATTGGGAACATACTGTTGTAAAGTCCTTTTCCTATACATGAAGAAGTGTATTGCTGTTTGAAGGTAGGCTCTGGTTAATTAAAACTATATTGTAAATCCTAAAGCAACTGCAAAAAATAAAGAAAACAATATTTTAAAAAGAGGTATGTATAAATAAGTCAACATGGAGGTAAACAGGATTATACTATATGATCAATTAATCCAAAAGAAGACAGATAAAGAGGGGGGGAAAAAAAAAGAACAGATGCAACAAATAGAAGACAGCTGGCATGATGTTACATTTTAATCCAAGCATAGCAACAATCATAAAATATAAATGTTCTGAACAAGCCAATTAAAAGAGATTGTCAGATTGAGGAAAAAAATAAGACCTAATTCTGCTCTAACTACAGAAATGTCACTTCAAATACAATAACATATGTTAAGAGTAAAAGGGTGGACCACTAACTAAAAGACAGAGTAGATGTCACAGTAGTTATGAGAAAATGAATATCATTAGGATAAAAACCGGCATTACATAATAAAGGAGTTAATTCTCCAAGAAGATGTAACAATTCTAAATACATGTGCACTTAAAGAGCGTTTAAATATAGTTAGTAAAAGTGTTTTTAAAATTTAAAGTAATAGATAAGTCCACAATTATAACTCTAGACTTTAACTCTCCTTTTAATAAAATAGAGAACACATCTACAAAAATTTAGTAAGGATATAGATCTCAAAAAATCAATCAACTTGACCAAATTGCCATAATGTATGGCATCCAACATCAGGAGAGTGCATGTTTTTATCAATTGCACATGGAACATTCACCAACATAGACCATAGACCAAGCATTACTAAACTTAACATAATTCACATCAATATATTTTGTTATTTGGCTTTGAGAGTATTGCAATTTATTTCATTGTTGTTTATTTAATTTATTTTCTATTACTTTCCCTTCTGTTATGAATTATAGAAGTCTTAAGTAGAAATATGTAAAACAAAACAATCAAATAAAAAAATATAGATAGAAAATATAGGAAATTATTAGTTATTCTGGGAAATTGCTTTGTCATAATCATGAAAAGTAAAAATAACTGTCAATTACTGAACATTTATTCTGAGTTATAGTTTGTACCACAAAGTCATACCTAAATGATGAATTATCATGGTTCAGCTATGATAATCCACCACAGAAATCAAGGTTTATCTAGACTGTGTCTTATAGTTATTATACTGTGCCATGTTATCTTTCTTTTGACTGTTTAAATGCGGTCCCACCAATGCATTTTTCTCTTAAAATTTCTTGACACAAAAATGACTGGAAAATTTTCAGAAAAACGCAAAAAAATCAAGAGTTAGTAGCCTTATTCAATCAAACATATAAAAATACATATTCTTCCAGATTTACTCATATTCATCCTAAATCATAATTTAACCAACATCTTAAATCCCTTTTTGGAAGAAGTGGTATATAAAGTCAATAAAATGGTTAGTATCAATGATCTATATTCTTCTATTAGAATAATTATTGGAGTAATATCAAAATTCCACACCAAATTATCTGTGACACTAAGTGTACTCTACAACATGTGCACATTTAGGAACTAAGTAAATGTAGTGCCTTGGATAAAGGAAACAACATACGTTGTAGCTTATAAATATGTATTTAATTTAATCCCTGACAGGACAAATAAATCATGTATAATAAATGAAATATATTTAAGAATAAAACTTATTTGTAAATTAAACTAGTTGTCAGTATTAAGAAGAATAACAGTTTTGATTTTAGCAAAGAGTTTTATAATGTGTCATATAACTTTTGTACAATATAAATTCATATGCTTGAATTCATGAATACAATATAAACCCATATCAGAACTATAGTAATGGATTGTCAAATAACAGACTATAGGAGAATGTTTATGGTAAACATAAACATCAACTTCCTGATGGAAGACTCAGATAACTTTGTTATTAATGATCTGAAAGAGCAAACAGATTTTTTATAAGATTTTCATAAAATTTATAAAATGGGGAGAGTTAATGGAAGTTTGCATAATATATTAAAAAGTGAAGAAGTCAAAGAGCTACATTTTATAGTGATAAAGGGATAATTAGTTGAAGTGAAACATATACAAACTAAAGATTATGAGGAATAATAATCAGGCATGCTATCAGTGGGTTGGGTTATTTAGAAAAAAAAATTATTAATGTCTATGAAGGATGGTGCTGAATGGCAAAAGAAATGAGTGAACATTGTTCTGTGGCATCAGAAAATGTCAGGATATGTGTGCCACAATTTTCAGAGTTTGTCATTATAGAATGCATGTATATTTCTTTTCAAGTGCCACCGTTGAAAATTAAATCACATATTTGTAAAAATATGAGCCTTAGAATCATAAAATGTAAAGAGCGTTAAACAGCTTTAAGAGAATAGCATAGCACAGAACCTTGGAGGAAAATGATGTATCAATAAAATCTTAAAGTATTAATAATTTTACCTGAGAAAAATGTTCACAGTAACATTATTGTGTTTAAATAGTATGCATTTTAATATTTGATTTAAATATTTTTACCAGAATATCATAAAATACGTGCAGATTGTCTTTCATTTATAACGTACTTGAATACTAAACATAATTTTGAAGTACCTAACACATTCATTTTTTACTGATTGACTTGAAAACAATTAAGGTAGACTGAAAGAATCCTGAAGGTGAGAAAATGCAAATGAGCTAAGAATCCCGAAAGATGTGGCTTTCTTAAATTCTTTTATTTTATTCATTGTATTGTGTTCTTATTAGAAAGAATAAATACATAGTTTTTGTCCCAATGTGATCCATTCCTCAAAACTTACTGATTCAGAGATAGCTGATCTCTTAATCTGACATTTAGGTTATCTCTCCCACACTTAGTTTATTAGTACAGTGGGCCCTCCGTATCACGGATTCTAAATCTGCGGATATGGAGAGTGTACTGCACTAGCCATTTCACAGAAGGAACTTGAGTGTTTGAGGATATTGGTGTCTTCATGTCGGGGGAGAGGGGGCCTTGGGAAGGGGTCCTGGAACCAATCTCCTGCTGATACTCAGGGACATCTGTGGTTGCAAGCATAGTAGAGCAGAGTCAATGACTCAAAGAAACAGCTAATCCTGATGTGGCTGTGATTTTTGTTAGAATATTAGGGAATAACTGCTTTTTGTCCCTCCACTCAGACACAAAGAAGTTAGTATGAATTCAATATTACTTTACTTTAGTCTTTACTTTTAAAATTCAGAAATATTGTCAAATAAATAGAAAATGTCTGACCATACATCTAGTTACTCCACTTCCAGATCCATGACCTTATTCTCTGTATATTACCTTTGCTAGGAATATCCTTAATTGTTTTCCATGAAAAATTTTAATTTATATCAATAATAAGTTTGAACTAATAGTTTAATTGAGGATTGTGAAAATAAAATCATTTTTGACACATAGCTCATATCAAAATAACTATTTCAATGAATACTTGGTATAGAACATTTAGCGTATTTATTAAGTTGTGAAAATAAATATTGAATGTGAAATTAATAGTAAAAGTTGATCAAATTACCACATCTATACCTTACTTTTTGCTCTGTATATTATAGACAATTTTTTTACCCTCTGAATATGAAAAGTTTTTCCAAGGTCAATTTTTGAGGAGATATGATCAAGATAAAAGGAAGGTGAATTCAGTTTGGTCACGAATGCAAGGACATCTTATTTTCAGAGCTAAATATAAGTGAACTGTCCTAAGTGTGAAAAGCTATTTCTCAACTAAAATAGGAAAAGATCGGATCAGACCACCTGTGACCATTAGCCACATCTAGCACAAATAGCCCTGGTGAGAGAACAAAATCAGTTCATTTTCTGCTTGAGAACAGGTGTATTTGCCAGGGGGTTGTTGTTTCTCTCCCTGTCACTGACATAGAGAAATAATAAGCCAGCTTCATCTCAGTGCCTAAGTCATTCCTGGAGAGCTCAGATAGATAATGCAGGAGAGAATGTTACCTTCTTCTGATCCATAAACTTCTATTCAAGGCATCGTTACTATAAAAGAATTTTTAAAATAAATAGAATATCTATGAAATATGTATATTTTCAATTGTAAGTTTGTGTGTTTATATATAGCGTGTGCATATATATAGATATATGTATATGTGTATATATGTCTGTATTTATTCTCAGGTATATTAAATTAAATAAAGAATTTATGGGCATAATTTACAAATACATGATGTTACTATTTATCTATTTACAATTATACTTGACTGAATAGATAGCCTAAGTATATAAAATATCCTAAGTATATTTTATATAAAATATATTTTATATTTAAATACATGTGTATTTAAATATAAAATATATTTTATATAAAATATACTTAGGATATTACAAAATTTATAAAATAAGGTAATTGAGGTATTTTTAAGCACATGAAATACATGGCAGCTTTAACATTGTTTAATAGCAAATACAATCATAGTTTTAAAAATACAGGTTTAACAAAACTTTCTGCATTTTTTCTGAGCATTCAAATTTAGAAGGGAATTTCTTGATCTTTGTGTGATCTTTGGGAAGTAATTTCACTTTTTTGAGTATGATTTCCCTCATGTCTAAAATTGCCTTGTTGAAATATTTGTCTTCTCTGATTGCTTCTTAATATAGGTCTCTAATTCTATGATCTGATTAACTATCTAAGCAGAACAAATGTATCGATTTTGACACTTTGATATTCCTTGTTTAAAATTCTAACTTTCTTTTTTTTTTCCCCCTCACCCATTTATCCTACTCCCCACCCCCTGCCTATGGCAACCACACATCTGTTTTCCCATCTGTGAACTTGGTTTCTTTGTTTGGTTTTGTTGTTGTTTTTAGATTCCATATATAAGAGAGATCATATGGTATTTGTCTTTCTCTGACATTTCACTTAGCATAATGCCCTCAAGGCCCATTTATGTTGTTGTAAATGACAAGATTGTATTTTCTTCATCCATTCATCCCTTGATGGACATTTAGGTTGTTTCCATATCCTAACTGATGTAAATAATGCTGCAATGAATGTGGGTGTGCATATGTCTTTTTGAGTTAGTTTTCTTTTTCTTGGATTAACCCTTAGAAGTAAAATTAGTGGATTATAAAATAATTCTATTTTCAATTTTTGAGGAATTTCCACACTTTTCCATAGTGACACACTAATTTACATTCACACCAATAGTGTATGAAGGTTCCGTATTCTCCACATCCTTGTCAACATGTTATTTCTTGCCTTTTTGATAATAGCTATTCCAACAGGTGTGAGGTGATATCTTATTGTGGTTTTATTTGCATTCCCCTGATGATTAATGATGCTGAACATCTTTTCTTGTACTTGTTTGCCATCTGTAGGTCTTCTTTGAGAAAAGAAGTCTATTCAGCTATTCTGTTCAATTTCTAATCAGATTGCTTTTCTGTTATTGAGTTGTATGAGTTCTTTATATACTTTTTGTTTATTAAACCCTTATGAGATATGTGATCTACAAATATTTTCTTCCATCAATAGGTTGCTTTTTCACCTTGTTGATGGTTTCATTTGCTGTGCAGAAACTTTTTAGTTTGATGTAGTCCCACTTGCTTATATTTGCTTCTGTTGCTTTTTTTTGGTGTCTTTATTTATTTAAGATTTATTGAACAACTATCATGTGTCATTGTCTATGATAAGCAGGAAACAAAATTACACCAAACCAAATTTATCAACATGGAGTATCAAATTAAATTATTAAAATAATATTTTGTGAAAAGGTCTTAAATATCACTTAAGGCAATATTTATTGTAATAAAAATGAGTAATCTGAGTCAAAAAGATGCTAAGTAACTGATTAAATTGTATCTAGTTCTTAGTGAAAATTGAACTCTCTCATATTTCCTGTTTTTGGTTTTACTATTGTATTTTGTTTCAATAACACATATATACTTACTTAATAATGCATATATCATATACTCACTTAATAGAAGTTTAAAAAAACAGAAAAAAGTCAAGAAAATCATAGTCTCACTGCACTGCTAGTGTTTTGGTACATTTATAACATCTTTTATCTATGCACTTTACATATTGTTTTTAGTTCTTTATTTAGCATTATATCATAAGTATTTTCCAAGTTTATGTTTTTCAAAATCATAATTTAAATGCTTTTATAATAACACATTATAAGATACAATATAATTTTGGCATACTCAATTTCAGAAGTTAATTCTCATTTCTTTAGTAGAGGAGTATAAATATTAATTTTACTCATTAATACACATACATGTATAATTCAAGTTTGTGCTTGAAAAAGTAATTTTTACATGCTTAATCATTATATATAATGTGATTAGAATATTTATGAATAGTTTTTTGTCCTCATTACTCATTCTTTCCTACTAATATATTCCATGTAGTAAGAGTCTCCTTTAAATTCAAGTGTCTGTAAAACTACCTCCCAAAAGCAACAAAATTGTGCCTAGACAATTTGCAGTTTTCTTCTCAAATCATAAACCCTGACAGTTTCTCTAATCTACACTTCTTACTGAATTATTTTTACACAAATTGTTTTTACACAAATGCAAGATATTATTTACATGTATTTCTTCAAATGTCTTCAGTGGTTCTCCATGTATTAAAGTAAGAAATATAAATCTTCTGACTGATATTCAGAATGCTTTTTAACCTATTCAGGTTTACTTTTCCTAATATATCTTCATGCCTTTTCCCGACAAGAAAATTATATGCACACATCACAAAGAATCACATGACTTTTAAAAATTGCATATCTACGCCCTTGATATTCTTGTGCTAACTAAAATCCCACCTTCCTGCCCAAATTTTGGATGTCCGTTGTCAACAATTCACCAGGGAAAGTGGCCTTTATCAGAATTTCTATAGCATTCGTTGACACAGCTACACATTTAGTGGCTATGGACATAAAAATTCCTTAGTGTTTTTGTAAAATTTTAGTTATATTTCTTATATACTAACCCATATCAAGTTCATTGGAAATGAGGGTTTTATAAGCCCTTCTTTCTTAGTCACAATTGCGTATAGTTCTGCATAACATACAGTGGCTGTTTGAATATAACTTTATTTTGCCTTTGTTCTAAATTATGTATCTTGAATATTTCCCATAACATTTATTTACCAGGTGAATGGATCCATCTGAAATAAACTGAGATAAAAGAAAGCTTTACTTATTGTTATTATTATTTCTTAGACTCACAGACCAAAAAAACAAAAACTTATGGTCACCAAAGAGGAAAGGGGTGGGTAGGAATAAATTAGGAGTTTAGGATTAACAAACACACACTACTCAACATAAATAGATAAACAACAAAAACCTACTGCATGGCACAGGAAACTCTATCCAATATATGTGATAACATATAATGGGAAAGAATCTGAAAAAGAATAGATACATATGTGTAACTGAATCACTTTGCTCTATATCTGAAACAAACGAGACATTGTTAATCAACTGTACTTTAATAAAAAGCTGCTTGTTTTGAAAATGAAGTACGATTATTTCTGTCTAAATGTAATTAACAAGAGTCAAATTAAACATTAAGTAAAATGGGATTGGAGGAGAACATATGTATCAATTTTGTTAACTGGAATGGTCAGTCAGTCATAATAAAAATAGAAGTAACCACAAGCCATACTTGAATATACTTGTAAGTTGGTTTGGGGGAGTATAATCTTCAGTGAAAATAAGACAATCAGGAGGATTTAAACAAGTGAAACTTCTTATGAAAGTGACAAACAGTCAAATAGAAGTAAAGAAGGAGTCTCTGGCAACTTTTCATCTCCCACATTAAGAAAGTTTAGAGACTAACTTATAATCAAATGTGCATTTGCTTTATAAAATTTGGGGCACTTTATGTATGACAGAAAATGTCAAAGTCTCTTTCTAAAACAGTCTTCTAGATGCATCAGTATTTGCTATCTTCACTATGAAAATCACCAATCTGATGACCTGACCTTGAAATATATAGCAACACCCTTATTATTTTCCTCAATTAAGCTATAGTAGTTAAGGGTGACAAAGAAAGGTAACTGGCACATTTAAGTATTCATAAATGTTTGTGGAATGAAATAAATAAATATATTATTTAATTATGACTGGATTTATACCATAAGGCTGATATTTGTTTCCTAATGGACAACAACCAAATGTAATTTAGAGAATTAATCACTGAAACATTGAAATTACTTGATATTCTGTAGAAAAAAATTTTTTTACAAATGTGGCCAATAAATTAGCAGATCTTCTATCACTCCAGTTAGCCACTAATAACTCTAAAGTGGCTCTTCCTAACAAAATAATTATGTCTTTTAGATTTGAATAAAATATCATTTACAATCATCTTTTCTACAAAGTTAGGAATTTCAGAATGTGGCAAAAAATAGTTATAACTTATTTTTTGCTTTTATAAAATATCAACATTAGAAGCACTGAGATGTTGTAGTTGAGAGCCTAGCTTGTGATTTTCAAACAGCTGTGATTTTCTGAAAACTGCTTTTCAAAAATCAGGTTATTTAATTGATCCAATTTTACTGAAAAAAAATGTTATCTAGCTCAGATCTGGATTAACATTTACGCATCTTCTAATCTGTGGTGGGATGACCTCAGTACAAGTATCTGTTTGGCTGTCTTGGCTGAGTTCACATGCAACCATCTGTTTATGGAAGGATAACCTCTTCAAAATTGATCAGAACCTTTGATGAGACATTAAGAACACAGATTTTTTTTCAATATTGTACTTTCATACCATGTTACACTGAAAAACAATAAAGCGGAAGAATCTCCATGTTCTAAGGTGTATCAATCAGTCAGTGACACACTAGTTGAAACAGTCCAAATTCTTCCATAAAAAGTTGAACTTCAGTATAAATGAAGACCAAAATAAGTGGACCTGTTTAATCTGATATTCAGATTTTTAACAAATATCTCTGAAAAATCTATAACAAAAGTTGTAAGTAATAACCTATTAGAAACAAAAAAAAACAACTTCTGATTATAAACTGGTACTGTCATTTAATTTACATTAAAGTGAATGGGGAAAACAATTTCAAGAACAATGAACCTAAAACTTTTTTAAAAATTGATTTTGCTTTGATTGAGAAACAGAAGGAAAATAACACCTACCAGTTTGTCAACATGATAATAAATTTGATGAATAAAAATTGCCTACAAGATGATGAGAATCATGAATATTTTAAATTTTTCATAGAATAGTAGAAAAACAGTAATCATATTTATAAAAACAAGACCACATATTATATCATAAAATGTGGCATTCTTGAGCTACTTGAAACCACCGTAGCCTGCTGTTGAGCTATTTCAGGTGTATTATCATTGAGGCTCTCAATATACTTAAAAAATGGAAACTCTTATGATGATTATTATCTCAGTCAATATAAGCTATGTGTTCAGTATAAGCACAAAATCTTAGTAGCTAATGCAGCCAAAGTATCTCTCTTTTTTTATTCTTTTTATTTTTATTACTTTAAAAATTTTATTTATTTATTTATTTATTTGCAGTACTTGGGCCTCTCACTGTTGTGGATTCTCCCATTGTGTAGCACAGGTTCCTGACATGCAGGCTCAGCAGCCATGGCTCACGGGTCCAGCTGCTCCACGGCATGTGGGATCTTCCCGGACCGGGACACGAATCCGTGTTCCCTGCAATGGCAGGCGGACTCTCAACCACTGTGCCACCAAAGGAGCCCAGTATCCCTCTTTTTTTAATTGAGGGGCTTTAAGGTTTTGTTTGTGTTCATTTATTTATCTTTTTTGTACTTTTTCCCTTGCTCATACAAAATCTGCTGCAGGTTTTTCTGGGTTATTGCCAAGGGAGTTGACTTCCATTTTGTGGCTTAAACATCTCAACACATGCTTCCATGATCACCACAAGAGAGAATAATCTTGCACTAGCAATTGAAAGCTTTGGCCATGAAGAGACACATGCCATCTCTGCCCCAAACCATTGGCCAAAATTAGTTGCATGACACTGTCTAACTAAAGGATAAGGGTAGGGAATATAATCCTGGGACTGGAAAGAAAAAGAAAAAAAAAAAACTAGATATATGTGAGCAAACATACATTTGTATATGTGCAGATGTAGATTGTCTACGCACATAAATATATATGTATATACGCATATAATATGTATGTATATATATAGTATTCTTTATTTTGAAGATTAAACATTAACGTGTGTGATGATGTTAGATGAGCTTGAGAAATGTTTTAATTTTGCCATCTTGCATCATTTGTTACCATTTTTCTTGAGTCAAAATTTAAAAAGAAATCAAACAATAGCAAATCCTAATTTCATTTTTATCAGAACATTTTCCCTCACACTATCTATTATTTTCACCTTTCAGGAAAATATAGTTTAGGGTACACATTCTAAAAAATAATTAGAATATTTTTGCCCATATTTCTTTTCTCTTATGGTAATTTAATTGTGGTGTCTGCAAAAAACAAATGGAATTACTTTAAATTTTGTTGGTTGAGATATCAGATTTATGGCTTCCTAGGTACATGTCTTATACATGAGGCTTAGTTCTGGGCTTGAAACTTTAATTTATTTCATTGTATCTACTTCTGGATTTTTTTCACAAAGAAGAATCATGGTTTATATAACTTTTATTTTTATTTTCAGAAAAATGAACTCCCAAAATAATATGTTTGTTTGTTTTTCAGATTACTCTGGGCAAGATATTTGAGATAAAATGGATCCATAGAAAAGACTAGAAACAACCAAAAGATTCAGGGAGTACATAATGAATAGGTATATTCATAAATGCATAACTTCCATAGTAGTTCTATTTCAGATAAATCAGAAAACAAATGTTAACTGCCTCTACACCCTTGATTTTTTTTTTTTTTTTTTGGTGGTACGTGGGCCTCTCACTGTTGTGGCCTCTCCCATTAGGGAGCACAGGCTCCGGATGCACAGGCTCAGCAGCCATGGCTCATGGGACCAGCAGCTCCGTGGCATGTAGGATCTTCCTGTACCTGGGCATAAACCCGTTTCCCCTGCATGGCAGGTGGACTCTCAACCACTGTGCCACCAGGGAAACCCTACAGCCTTGATTTTATGGACAAGAATGGGTCCAGCTAGGTTTTGGTGACCACCAGCATCTAATTTCAAAGTCTTCTTAGTGCAGTAAATGAAAATAAAGAGAATGCAGTCTAAATTCTCTAGCTTAACAGGCTTGAGATTTTTATTCAAAAGTAAACATTGTCTAATTTTTATGTTCCCACATACAAATGTTTACCTAAGTAACTTCAGCATAGTGTATCTTTGTTTAAGAATTTGGTGGAGGAGAGAGGGAATATGGCGGAAGAGTAAGACGTGGAGATCACCTTCCTCCCCACAGATACATCAGAAATACATCTACACATGGAACAACTCCTACAGAACACCTACTGAACGCTGGCAGAAGACCTCAGACCTCCCAAAAGGCAAGAAACTCCCCACGTACCTGAGTAGGGCAAAAGAAAAAAGAATAAACAGAGACCAAAGAATAGGGACAGGACCTGCACCAGTGGGAGGGAGCTGTGAAGGAGGAAAGGTTTCCACACACTAGAAGCCCCTTCACATATGGAGACTGTGGGTGGCAGAGGGGGGAAGTTTCAGAGCCGCAGAGGAGAGTGCAGCAACAAGGGAGCAGAGGGCAAAGCGGAGAGATTTCCACAAAGAGGATCGGTGCCAATCAGTACTCACCAGCCCTAGAGGCTTGTCTGCTCACCCACCGGGGCAGGTGGGGCTGGGAGCTGAGGCTCAGCCTTCAGTGGAGCTCAGGGAGAGGACTGGGGTTGGCGGCGTGAACACAGCCTGCAGTGGTTTAGTGCACCACAGCTAGCTGGGAGGGAGTCTGGTAAAAAGTCTGGACCTGCCGAAGAGGCAAGAGACATTTTCTTTCCTCTGTGTTTCCTGGGGCACAAGGAGAGGAGATTAAGAGCACTGCTTAATGGAGCTCCAGACACGGGCACGAGCTGCGGCTAACAGCAGACCTCAGAGATGGGCATGAGACGCTAAGGGTGCTGCTGCTGCCACCAAGAAGCCTGTGTGCAGGCACAGGTCACTACCCACACTTCCCTTCCTGGGAGCCTGTGCAGCCTGTCACTGCCGGGGTCCCAGATCAGGGACAACTTCCCCGGGAAAATACATGGCGCGCCTCAGGCTGGTTCAACTTCATGCCTGCCTCTGCCAGCAGCCTCAGGAGCAGTGGATTAAAGCTGCACAATAAACTTGATGTACCCTGCATCTGTGGAATACCTGAATAGACAACGAATCATCCCAAATTGAGGAGGTGGACTTTTTGAGAGTTAGATTTATTATTTTATCCCCTTATCCTCTTTTTATGAGAGTGTATGTGTATGCTTCTGTGTGAGATTTTGTCTGTATAGCTTTGCTTTCACCATATGTCTTAGGGTTCTATCCATCCGTTTTTTTCTTTGTTTGTCTTCTTGTGTTTTTTTAATTTTTAAAATATATTGTTTTTCTTAATAATTATTTTTTACTTTAATAACTATTTTATTTTATTCTGGTTTATGTTATTTTCTTTTATCCTCTTTATCCTCTTTCTTTCTACTTTGTCTCCATTTTATTCTGAGCCTTGTGGATGAAAGGCTCTTGGTGCTGCAGACAAGAGTCAGTGCTGTGCCTCTGAGGTGGGAGAGCCAACTTCAGGACACTGGTCCACAAAAGACCTTCCAGCTCTACGTAATATCAAATGGCAAAAATCTCCCATAGATCATCTCAACACCAAAACCCAGCTTCACTCAACGACCAGCAAGCTACAGTGCTGGACACCCTATGCCAAACAACTAGCAAGACAGGAACACACCCACACCCATTAGTAGAGAGGCTGCGTAAAATCATAATGAGGCCACAGACACCCCAAAACACACCACCACACGTGAACCTGTCCATCAGAAAGACAAGATCCAGCCTCATCCACCAGAACACAGGCACTTGTCCCTTCCACCAGGAAACCTACAAAACCCACTGAACCAAATTTAGCCACTGGGGACAGACACGAAAAACAACGGGAACTACAAACCAGCAGCCTGCAAAAAGGAGACCCCAAACACAGTAAGATAAACAAAATGAGAAGACAGAAAAACACACTGCAGATGAAGGAGCAAGATAAAAACCCACCAGACCTAACAAACGAAGAGGAAATAGGCAGTCTACCTGAAAAAGAATTCAGAGTAATGATAGTAAAGGTGATCCAAAATCTTGAAAATAGAATAGACAAAATGCAAGAAACATTTAACAAGGACCTAGAAGAACTAAACATGAAACAAGCAATGATGAACAACACAATAAATGCAATTAATACTCTAGAAGGGATCAATAGCAGAATAACTGAGGCAGAAGAAAGGATAAGTGACCTGGAAAATAAAGTAGTGGAAATGACTACTGCAGAGCAGAATAAAGAATAAAGAATGAAAAGAACTGAGGACAGTCTCATAGACTACTGGGACAACATTAAACACACTAACGTTCTAATTATAGGAGTTTCAGAAGAAGAAGAGAAAAAGAATGGGACTGAGAAAATATTTGAAGAGATTATAGTTGAAAACTTCCCTAATATGGGAAAGGAAATAGTTAATCAAGTCCAGGAAGCACAGAGAGTCCCATACAGGATAAATCCAAGGAGAAACACGCCAAGACACATGTTAGTCAAATTGTCAAAAATTAAATACAAAGAAAGCATATTAAAAGCAGCAAGGGAAAAACAACAAATAACACACAAGGGATTCCCCATAAGGTTAACAGCTGATCTTTCAGCAGAAACTCTGCAAGCCAGAAGGGACTGGCAGGACATATTTAAAGTGATGAAGGAGAAAAACCTGCAACCAAGATTACCCTTCCCAGCAAGGATCTCATTCCAATCTGATGGAGAAATTAAAATCTTTACAGACAAGCAAAACCTGAGAGAGTTCAGCACCACCAAAGCAGCATTACAGCAAATGCTAAAGGATCTTCTCTAGGCAAGAAACACAAGGGACAGAAAAGCCTTAAAATAACAAACACAAAACAATTAAGAAAATGGGAATAGGAACATACATAATGATAATTACCTTAAATGTAAATGGTTTAAATGCTCCCACCAAAAGACACAGACTGGTGGAATGCATCCAAAAACAAGACCCATATATATGCTGTCTAAGAAACCCACTTCAGACCTAGAGACACACACAGACTGAAAGTGAGGGGATGGAATAAGATATTCCATGCAAATGGAAACCAAAAGATAGCTGAAGTAGCAATTCTCATATCAGAGAAAATAGACTTTAAAATAAAGACTATTAGAAGTGACAAAGAAGGACATTACATAAAGATCAAGGGAATGAACCAAGAAGAATATATAACAATTGTAAATAATTATGCACCCAACATAGGAGCACCTCAATACATAAGGCAAATACTAAGAGCCATAAAAGGGGAAATCGACAGTAACACATTCATAGTAGGGGACTTTAACACCCCACTTTCACCAATGGACAGATCATCCAAAATGAAAATAAATAAGGAAACACAAGCTTTAAATGATACATTAAACAAGATGGACTTAATTCATATTTATAGGACATTCTATCAAAAAACAACAGAATAAAAATTTTTCTCAAGTGCTCATGGAACATTATCCAGGATAGATCATATCTTGGGTCACAAATCAAGCCTTGGTAAATTTAAGAAAATTGAAATTGTATCAAGTATCTTTTCCGACCACAATGCTATGAGACTAGATATCAATTACAGGAAAAGATCTGTAAAAAATACAAACACATGGAGGCTAAACAATACACTACTTAATAATGAAGTGATCACTGAAGAAATTATTGCAGAAATACAAAAGATCATGAGAGATTACTACAAACAACTCTATGCCAATAAAATGGACAACCTGGAAGAAATGGACAAGTTCTTAGAAATGCCTAACCTGCCAAGATTGCATCAGGAAGGAAGAGAATCACCATCACTCTGATACCAAAAGCAGACAAGGATGTCACAAACAAAGTAAACTACAGGCCAATATCACTGATGAACATAGATGAAAAAATCCTCAACAAAATATTAGGAAACAGAATCCAACAGCACATTAAAAGGATCATACACCATGATAAAGTGGGGTTTATTCCAGGAATGCAAGGATTCTTCAATATATGCAAATAAATCAATGTGATACACCATATTAACAAATTGAATGAGAAAAACCATATGGTCATCTCAATAGATGCAGAGAAAGCTTTCGACAAAATTCAACACCCATTTATGATAAAAACCCTGCAGAAACCAGTCATAGCGTGAACTTTCCTCAATATAATAAAGGCCATATATGACAAACCCACAGCCAACATCATCCTCAATGGTGAAAAACAGAAATCAGCTCCACTAAGATCAGGAACAAGATAAGGTTGCCCACTCTCACCTCTCTTATGCAAAATAGTTTTGGAAGTTTTAGCCACAGCAATCAGAAAAGAAAAGGAAATAAAAGGATTCCAAATTGGAAAAGAAGGAGTAAAGCTGTCACTGTTTGAAGATGAAATGAGAGTATACATAGAGAATCCTAAAGATGCTACCAGAAAACTACTAGAGCTAATCAATGAATTTGGTAAAGTAGCAGAATACAAAATTAATGCACAGAAATCTCTAGCATTACTATATACTAATGATGAAAAATCCGAAAGTGAAATCAAGAACACACTCCCATTTACCATTGCAACAAAAAAGAATAAAATATGTAGGAATAAACCTACCTAAGGAGACAAAAGACCTGTATGCAGAAAATTATAAGACACTGATGAAAGAAATTATAACTGAAACAAGTAAAGGGAGAGATATACCATGCTCTTGGATTGGAAGAATCAACATTGTGAAAATGACTACTACCCAAAGAAATCTACAGATTCAAGGCAATCCCTATCAAACTACCACTGGCATTTTTCACAGAAATAAAACAAAAAAATTCACAATTTGTATGGAAACACAAAAGGCACTGAATAGCCAAAGCAATCTTGAGAACGAAAGATGGAACTGGAGGAATCAGGGTCCCTTACTTCAGACTATACTACAAAGCTACTGTAATCAAGACAGTATTGTAGGGCTTACCTGGTGGCACAGTGGTTGAGAGTCTGCCTGCCGATATAGGGGACATGGGTTCATGCTCCAGTCCGGGAAGATCCCACATGCTGCAGAGTGGTTGGGCCTGTGACACATGGCCACTGAACCTGTGCGTCTGGAGCCTTTGCTTGGCAACGGGAGAGGCCACAGCAGTGAGAGGCCCATGTACCCCCCCCAAAAAAAATATATATGGTACTGGCACAAAAACAGAAATATATATCAATGGAATAGGATAGAAAGATCAGAGATAAACCTACACACATATGGTCACCTTACCTTTGATAAAGGAGGCAGTAATATACAGTGGAGAAAGGAGAGCCTCTTCAATAAGTGGTGCTGGGAAAACTGGACAGGTACATGTAAAAGTATGAGATTAGATCACTCCCTAACACCATACACAAAAATAAGCTCAAAATGGATTAAAGACCTACATGTAAGGCCAGAAACTATCAAACTCTTAGAGGAAAACATAGGCAGAGCACTCTGTGACATAAATCACATCAAGATCCTTTTTGACCCATCTCCTAGAGAAATGGAAATAAAAACAAAAATAAACAAATGGGACCTAATGAAATTTCAAAGTTTTTGCACAGCAAAGGAAGCCATAAAGAACACCAAAGGATAAGCCTTAGAATGGGAAAAATTATTTGCAAATGAAGCAACTGACAAAGGATTCATCTCCAAAATTTACAAGCAGCTCATGCAGCTCAATAACAAAACAACAAACAACCCAATCCAAAAATGGGCAGAAGACCTAAATAGACATTTCTCCAAAGAAGATATACAGACTGCCAACAAACACATGAAAGAATGTTCAACATCATTAATCATTAGAGAAATGCAAATCAAAACTAACATGAGATATCATCTCACACCAGTCAGAATGGCCATAATCAAAAAATCTAGAAACGGGCTTCCCTGGTGGCACGGTGGTTGAGAGTCTGCCTGCCAATGGAGGGGACACGGGTTCGTGCTCCGGTCTGGGAAGATCCCACCTGCCGTGGAGCGGCTGGGCCCGTGAACCATGGCCGCTGGGCCTGAGCGTCCAGAACCTGTGCTCCGCAACGGGAGAGGCCACAACAGTGAGAGGCCCGTGTACCACAAAAATAAATAAATAAATAAATAAAATAAAATCTAGAAACAATAAATGCTGGAGAGGGTGTGGAGAAAAGGGAATACTCTTGCACTGCTGGTGGGAATGTGAATTGGTACAGCCACTATGGAGAACAGTATGGAGGTTCCTTAAAACACTACACACAGAACTACCATATGACCCAGGAATCGCACTACTGTTCATATACCCTGAGAAAACCGTAGTTCAAAACGTGTCATGTACCAAAATATTCATTGCAGCTCTATTTACAATAGTCAGGAGATGGAAACAACCTAAGTGTCCATCATCAGATGAATGGATAAAGAAGATGTGGCACATATATACAATGGAATATTATTCAGCCATGAAAATAAACAAAATTGAGCTATTTGTAATGAGGTGGATGGACCTAGAGTCTGTCATACAGAGTAAAGTAAGTCAGAAACAGAAAGACAAATACTGTATGCTATTCCATATATATGGAATTTAAGCAAAAAAAAATGTCATGAAGAACCTAGTGGTAAGACAGGAATAAAGACTCAAACCTACTAGAGAAGGGACTTGAGGATATGGGGCAGGGGGAAGGGTAAGCTGTGACAAAATGAGAGAGTGGCATGGACATATATACACTACCAAATGTGAAATGGGAGATCAGCTTGGTGTTTTGTGACCACGTAGAAGGGTGGAATAGGGAGGGTGAGAGAGAGGGAGACGCAAGAGGGAAGAGATATGGAACATATGTATAACTGATTCACTTTGCTATAAAGCAGAAACTAACACACCATTTTAAAGCAATTATATTCCGATAAAGATGTAAAAAAAAAAAAAGAAAGAAAGAATTTGGTGGGTGGCAATTTGGGAGATTTCAGCTAGAATCTTTTGCCTTACTAGGACTGCAGCTGGGAGCGATGTAAAGACCAATAATCTGATCATTTAATTTTGTTGATGTTAGAATGTTCAAAAGGGTTGGGAAAGGGTTTCAACTCACAAAGCTCACTAGAGATAGTGGCAAGATTAGTATACATCCCTCATAAGTTACATAGTATCTGTTCCATTTCAAAGCAAGCTTTTTTTTAAGGTAACTACCTGAAATCATACTTTTGATTAGCTTTCCAAACATAACTTAGCCTTCTTTAAATTTATCTGTTTCAAGCTCTGCCATTTTTAATCTTGTCTCATTTTATGCTTTCCACTCGGAGCATCAACTAAATCTAAAATAAGTATTACCTAAATAACTTTAACAAAAAATAAGAAGAATCAGTCTATTTACCTGAATAAATGAATGCATTTCTTACTTTCCTTTTATTACTGATACACTATCAGCCTTGTCCCAGATTCCTACTGCACAGGTCAAAACAGTCGGAGAAAAATCACACACTGAGAAGATTGTTAGCAATATAAATTCATAGTCACTGATCTCAGCTGGACCTCAATACTTGTTGAAATTTTTATTATTACATTTGTTTTGTCTAGTTTTTATGGGCAAATTTTCTGTTCTCCACACTCTTCTACCTGCACGACTATCAGCAGATGACTTTGCCTCCTATCTCACTCAACTGCACTGCTTCACCATTCTTCAATTCACACAACTGATGCAAAATTTGGCATATTCCAAGTTTTCCTAATTGAGTGATGGTAACTTCATAACATGTTGTTTCTACTTCATAGAAAAAATAAAGTCTGTCAGAAGCAACCGCTCCAAATTCCTGCCACCAAGTCTTCAATTCTACTTGTATCCACACTTATTTATTTGTAATATTTGCAAGTAGTATTTTTCAATCGACCCTAATTTTCTCTCAATAATATCTTTAGGGAATATCCACGTTGGAGGACGTCCATGTCTGGGTGAGTGTGCATGTCTCATATTGGTTGTGTCTAGCTGCTGCATTGTGTACAGTGGTGTATATCCATCACAGTTTTATTCCCCCAGTGGTGGATTTCGGAGTAGCCTCCAACTTCCATCTACCATAAACAACTTTGTGACGAATTTCCTCAAAGATCTACGTATGTGAGAATTGTTGAAGTTGACATATTTAAGAAGCAGGATTTTTACCTACACCTACTTTGAGTACAACTATTTATAAATAGAATGGCTTAAGTTCCTTTATATTCTCAACTGCAGGGGTTCACCATTCTTCAGTTCACACAACTGATATAAATTTGGCATATTCCAGGTTTTCCTAATGGAGTGATGGTAACTTCAAACATGTTTTTATTTTTTTATTCCAGTTTTATTGCGGTACAATTGACATATAACCCTGTATGAGTTCAAGATGAACAGAATAATGATCTGACTTACGTACACAATGAAATGATTATCACAAAAAGTATAGTGAACATCCCTCATCTCATATAGATACAAAATACACAAAAGAAATAATTTTTTGTGTGTGTGATATGAACTCAGGATTTACTCTCTTAACAACTTTCATATATAACATACAGCAACTTTAATACATAACATACAGCAATGTTAATTTATTATGTTGTATATTATACTCCTAGTACTTATTTGTCTCATAACTGGAAGTGTGTACCTTTTGACTGCCTTCATCCAAATCATACTCCCTCACCCCTAACCTCTGGTTGTAACCACATATCTGATTTCCCTATGAGTTTGTTTGTTTGTTTTTGAAGCATACTTGACCTGCAACTTTATGTTAGTTCCTGTTACCACTACATAGTGATTTGATGATTCTGTGTATTTCAAACTGATCATCACAATAAGTGTAGTTATATCACCATACAAAGATATTTCATAGATATTGATTATATTTCCCTGTACATTTTGTACCTATAACATTTATTTTGCAAATGAAGTTTATACATCTTAATCTCCCACACCTATTTCTTTCTTCCCTCTACCATCCTCCCCTCTGGCAACAACTTATTTGTTCTCTGTCTTTATAACTATTTCTGTTTTTTTTATGTATGTCCATTGTTTTGTCTTTTAGATTCCACATATAAGTGGAATCATACAGGATTTGTCTTCCTCTGTCTGACTTATTTCACTTAGCATAATACACTCTAGTTCCATGCATGTCATTGCAAATGCCAAAATTTCATTCTTTTTGATGGCTAAGTAGTATTCCATTGGATATCCTTCTTTATCCATTGATCTGTTGATGGACGTTTAGGTTGCTTCCATATCTTGCCTATTGTAAACAATGCTTTAATGAGCATAAAGGAGCATATATCTGAGTGTGTTGTTTTCCTAGGATAAATACCCAGGAATGGAATTGCTGGATCATGTGCTAGTTGTATTTTTAATTTTTAAAGAAATCTCCATTTTGTTTTCCATATTAGCTGCACCAGTTTACATTCCCAACAATAGTGTATGAAGGTTTCTTTTCTCTACATCCTTGCCAAAACTTGTTATTTGTTATCTTTGATAATAGGTATTCTGACGAGTATGTAGTTATATCTCATTGTGGTTTTGACTTGCATTATTCTGTTGGCTAGTGATGTTGAGAATCTTTTCATGTGCCTGTTGGCCACTTATATGTTTTCCTTAGAAAAATATATATTCATATCCTATACTCATTTTTAACTGGGTCGCTTTATTTATGTTGATTTGTATGAGTTCTTTGTATATGTTTTATATTAACCCATTGTCAGATATATCATTGGCAAATATCTTTCTCATTCAGTCAGTGGCCTTTTAATTTTATTGATAGTTTCCTTCACTGTACAAAAGCTTTTTAGTTTGATGTCCCATTTTTTAAAAAATTTACTTTTGTTTCCCTTGCCTGAGGAGACATATCCAAAATATGTGACTAAGACTGATATTGAAGAGAGTACTGCTTACATTTTCTTCTAGACATTTTTTAATTTCCATTTGCATGGAATACATCTTTCCAACCTCTCACTTTAAGTCTGTGTGTCTTTAGATCTGAAGTGAGTCTCTTGTAGCCAGTGTATATATGGATCTTTTTTTTTTTTAATCCATTCAGTCACTCTATGTCTTTAGATTGGAGTATTTAGTCCATTTGCATTTAAAGTAATTATTGACAAATATGTACTTATTGCCACTTTGTTAATTGTTTTGGTGTTGTTTTTCTAGTGCTTCCCCCCACCCTCGTTCTTATTTTGTTTTATTCCCTTGCGATATTTAGTGTCACGTTTGGATTCCATTTTTTTTTCCTGTGTGTTTTGCTCCTATAAATGGATTTTTATTTTTGTAAGACATTATTTTTGTTTATTTTATTGACATAGTTGAAAATCAGTGAAACCCACTGACCCTGTTTACACTAGGATTAGTTTTGACAAAGGAAAAACCTGTATCACCAACATTCCTATCAATATATATTTTCTTGATCCCAGAAGTCTTCCTTTTGCTCATTATCAGTTAATGCTCACGTTTGCTGACATAACCATTTCTGATTTCTGTCTCTATGGGTTTGTCTGTTCTTGATCTTTACAAAGGGAATTATGTAGTTATGTATAATTATGTATCTAACTTCTTTTACTCAGTTTAATATTCTTGATATTATCCACATAATTCTGCATAGTATTCCATTGTATAAATAGAATAGATTGTGTATTTGTTTTCATGTTGATGGAATTGTGGCATGTATCCAGTTTTTGCTAGTATGAGTAAAGTTACCTTGAACATTCTTGGATAAGGCTTACTGTGAACATATTTTCATTAAAAAAAATAATATCTATATGAGTTTGGGACTAATGTATACGAACTACTATATATAAAATAGATAATCAACAAGGACCTACTGTATAGCACAGGGAACTCTACTCAATATTCTGTAATAACCTATATGGGAAAAGAATATGTAATAAAATAGATATATGTATATGTATAACTGAATCACTTTGCTGTATACGTGAAAATAACACAGCATTGTTAATTAACTATATGCTACCATAAAATAAAATTTTTAAAATAATGAAAAATAATAATGTCTACATTGGAATTGCTGAATTAGAGGGTAAGTGAATCTTTAAGTTTATGAGAATTGCCCAAATGTTAAAAAAAAAAAAATGTTTGAACCTGTTTACTCCAATCAGTAAGAAAGTCTACGTGGTTCCACACCTTCATCAACATTTGTTATTGTCAGATTTTTTTTTTTTAATTCAGTCTCTTTTCTTTCCTATTTTAGATGTTAAAAGTCATACAGTTGCCTCTGAGGATTGCTAGGGCAACATCCTACAAATTTCAGAATGATGTATTTTTAATATTATTCAATTAAAATGCCTTTTTTAAAGTTTTCTTTTGATTTTTTCTTTGACACTGTTATAGAGATGTGTTGTGTCTCATTTTCAAGTATTTGAAGATTTGCTAAATATCTTGATGTTAATTATTTCTACTAGTACACCTTTGTGTTTCAGAAAACATGCTTCATATGATACCATGAAATTTATAGAGACATTGTTTTTTTCATTCTTAGTGAATATTTCATATGCATTTGAGAGGAATCCACTCTGCTTTTGTGGAATGGGGTTTTCTATACATATATATTACATCACCATGGTCATTTGTGTTGTTCAAATTATCTACATCATTTCAGATTTGTTTGTCTACCTTTTCTTTCAGTTATTGACAATGCATTGTTAAAGTCTGCAACTGTCTGTGGATGTGTTTGTTCTTCCTTTAATTATGTCTTTTTTCCTTTATCTGGGATCTATATGATTGCATACATATATATTTCACACTGTAAGTATTTTTGATAATATTAACTGTTTTGCCAATATGATTGGGACTTATGCATGTTTGGTACTATTGTGTTTGCTTGAAATCTACTTTTTCTGACATTAGTAGAGTCACTTCAGCTTTTTTATGTTTGATGTTCCCATGGAAAAACATTTTCCTTTTTAGATTTTCAATATCTATAGCTTTATGTCGAAAATGTTCCATTGTATATTTGTGTATTTGCTTGTTTGGTTTTGTTATCAGCATATTTACTTCAAAAGACAAAATAATTATGTATTTTCCTACAAAGAAATCTCCCAATGTATTATTGCCAGCTAGGTAAAATATTTGTATTCTTTCCTTTAAGTAAATGTTTATATTATTGAGGTATTTATTGGGATTAGATTTAGATGAGAAATAATTTCCTGGGTATTAGCTTTTTAGTTTCTCTGAAGCTAAGGCTATATTTCTCTCTGTGCTATATGATTTTCTAAGACACTCTTAGGAGCTTATAATTATTTTATTACTTTATTACAAATTATACCTGAACTCTATCATTTTACATATTTAATTCTAGGTGTACTCTATTTTCTTATCAGGCTTTTAAAACTGAAATTAGTCTCATCTCCAAATGTCTAGACTTCTTTCTCCCATTTTTTCCTTTCAAGACAAGTCTAAAATATTAATTCAGTAGCTTGGCTACTAAAAACATCATTAATTTTATTTCAGTCCTAATTTATAGCAAGCTATTATCCCTCCTGTCTCATTCCTTTCTGCTACATTTGTTGCTTGTATCTTTTATTTTATGCTCTCACTTATTTTCACTTGCTATCAAGCTTTTACCAATCAATGTGTGTGAATGTATATGTGTATATCTGTGGCGTCTTTTCACTTTTATTTTGTACCAAGCAATTAAAGTTTTTTGACCTTTTACATCTTTATGTCTTTTTTGTGTGGCCTTTCTATATTAAAGATCATTGTATTTCCTGTGTGAAATTTAATACAAATTCCATTAGTAAACATTCCTCTCAAATCATCTTATAAAAGGTACCCACTCAGGAAGATACTACTTTCTCCCTTTTCCTTTTTGTTTCTCCCCAAACACTGTAACACAATTATAAAGTTTATTTTTAAACAGATGGGGCTTAGAAGTTAAAGTTAGATGAATGGTGATGGCAGTGATAATATAGTGAGAAGAAAACTGGCAAATTATTATACCAGAAACCAGATTTCCTTTTCTATTAAGTATATGTTATTGTTACACACTTGGGCAAAAAGTATTCTTCAAACTTTTTGCAAACCAGGAAATATCATATTTATATACAAGTGAGCAAAAAGAGTGAAAATAAAAATGGAAATTGAGAAAAATAAAGATGTGGAGTAAAATCATGATTTGGAAGTGTCATCCTATACAGGAGCATTTATGATGGAAAAATCTATCAGATACCTAAGAGTATTAAATAATATATTTAGTTTTATTCAGGAAAAATAACCTTGCTGTTTAAATGGGATTTCTGCAGATTTTATTCATCTTCTTTGTGTGGTGTTTTTGTTACCTTCTGTAGTAAAAAAAAAAAAAAAAACTCTTCCATAAGAATTTTTCAATTGAAAACAGGAAATTGAATATTCAAACCAAGCAAATACAAACCCTGTGGAATTGGGTGGCGAATATTCAGGAAGAAATGTCCCTTTTAGCCAAGACCAAGTTTTGGAAACAAATTGACTACACTAACTGCATTTTAATAAAAATCATTTCACTGCCTCAATATGCATGGCAAACGGCTGCAAGTGTCAGGTTCAGATAAGCTGAAAGCAAGATGGCTGAAAGGTACATTTTTTAATCAACTTCCTGAATTATCTTTGACTCCTGGTATGGCTTCACATGTGACGTAATTATGAAGCATAACATGCCAATATTTTCATAACAAAAAATAAAAATTGGTCTTTTAATTCTTTGGAAATGGTTCATGATGTTATCCTTGTCCTGTTACTTCAATGAATTTTAGATATACTCTTCCCCTTAAACTTTGTCTTCTGACTAAAAAGTGCCAGACACCAAATTTTGGTGACATCACTTTCATTCTGTGTTCCATTATGCACATTTCACAAGTTCTGAAATTTATGTATTTCAGTAGCTAATATTTTTTTTTCCCTGAGGCCATAGTTGGGTAAAGTGTTTTAAAAATGAACTTTATCTAGGGCATGGCCAAAGGGGTTTACTTTTTTAAAGTAGAGAGTTAAAGACATGTGGATTAAAAATAACATGCCTAGTTGTGTATATTAAAAGTAGGATGGGAAATATGGTTTAGATTATATTTTCTTTCCTGCTCTATACTTCAAAAAGTTTTAGGGGCTTCACTTTTATATTAATCATCCTTTGCTCTTAATGCCCAAATCCCATCCTATCCTTCCTCCTTCTGATCTTTCTTTCTTTCTTTTGTTCTTTCTTTCTTTTTTCTTTCTCCTTTCTCTCTCTCTTTCTCTTTTTTCTTTCTTTCTTTTTCTTCCTTTATGACCTTTTTTGACCTAGAAAAGGCATGATATAGAATCTATATTTTCGAAGCTGTAGTTAACGTTAAAATTTTGTGCATGAAAAGATAATTTTTGGAAATAGATATAAAAACTCTGATGTAGAAAAGAGCTTGTCTACTTCAGGAAACTAAAAGAAGACTAATAGAGAAATGAGCATTCTAACTGATGAAATGTTATACATGTGGATTTTGATATTGTCGAAAATAAGAGTTTGAGATGAGAAGAAAGATTACAAAGTATTTAAATACTTCAGTGATTGCAAAGAGAATGACTAAGAGGTAAATAGGTGAATGTATTTAAGAGAGGTGAGAATGTTTGAACCTTGTGTAATATACATGAAAGAGAAATTTTGTTGTTACTTTTTTGTTGTTGTTTTTGTTGTTATATTTTAGGACAGAAAAGATACAGCAGCAGCGACAATTGCAAGCAAAGAGGTATCAGTTTACCCTCCAAGTACTGGTATGCAAAACAACAAAAATAGTTTCAGATCAATGAGGCTATAGGGGAAGTTATTGTGCAATTGATAGCTGGTTTTTCAGAACAATAGTAAATTGTGCAAATATAGGCAAGGTTGTTGTTTTTAAGTAGTAAGAGGTATGGAGAGAGCAGGAAGGGAAGGAGGATTGGATTAGGTTAGGAAATATATATAAATGATATTTTAGGTTGAATTGGAATGGTGGACCTTCTGTCAGGAATTGTGGTCAGCAGAACTCTGAGGCGAGATGGATTCTAACAGTCTGAGATGAGACAGGATAACGAGACCTATTGCTATGTTCCTGAACACATCTTCTTAGCTATAGCAACATACTATGTATAGAAGTTTCAAGCTGAACATGGTGCTTGTACACAAAAGATAACTTCTTATTTTTTCCTGCTTCTGAACTGGTTATTCCAGTGAGGGTGAAACAATGACAAGTGTATTTGTAGCAATAAATAAATAATAGAAACCAAAAGGTCCAAAACAGTGAATTACATATGATGCATATTCACAAATTAAAAGAGGCAGTGTATTAATTTGGTAAGGCTGCCATAAAAAATATTACCACTGACTGGCTTGCTTAAACAACGGAGATTTCTTTTCTCACAGTTTTTCATTCTGGATGCCTGAGATGAAGGTTTCAGAAAGATTGGTTTCTTCTGAGGCCTCCCTCCTTGGCTTGCAGATGTGTCTTCACGTGGTCATCCCTTTGCATGCACATGTAACTCATGTTTCTATCTATGTGTCCAAATCTTCTGTTTCTACAAGGACACAAGTCCTATTGGACTAGTGTCCACCTCAAAGACCTCATTTTAACCTAATCATCTCTTCAAAGACAACCCCCCATCTCTAAATATGGCCACACTCTGAGGCACTGGGGTTTAGAATATATCAATGAACATATGTATTTGGGAGGGAACACAATTCGGCCCATAAAAAGCAGGTAAGGTTAATATGCTTTTACTCTAAGTGTCCATCTGTGTACATTTACAGGAGAAGATTGTCTATCCTAACACCTACTCATAAGGTTGGTAATGTGCAGCAAGGATAGAGTACAATATACCTAAAGACAGCACTATTATTGGAGTTTATTCTTTGGCCTCTTGGCACTTCATGAAAATGCAGAACTAAGGATAAATAATTTGCTGAACAGACATAGTATGTGGTTTTCATTCAGTGCAACCTAGATAAATTGTAAACCACTTCCAAGTGTGTATAAGTAAACATAAATTAGATTATGCGATACAACACAATTTACCATGGTTTTAAAACTATAGTAAAATTCCAGATCTGCTACTAATTCCTTACATGACATTAGACACCTCATCCAGACATTATAAACTTTCTTCTACTCTCTTCAAAGTGAGAGATATGGATATATGCTACCTAGGGATTCTTTCAATTCTAAAAGTTTCTGTATTTTTTCAAATATTAAATAAGACTAGCATAAAAATGAAGTAAGCTGTGAAGAAATGTAACAATATGACAAAGATATCCTCACTTTATAAACATAAATACTTTTTTAACATCTTTATTAGAGTATAATTGCTTTACAATGGTGTGTTAATTTCTGCTTTATAACAAAGTGAATCAGTTATACATATACATATGTTCCCATATCTCTTCCCTCTTGCATCTCCCTCCCTCCCACGCTCCCTATCCCATCCCTCTAGGTGGTCACAAAGCACCAAGCTGATCTCCCTGTGCTATGTGGCTGCTTCCCACTAGCTATTTTACATATAGTGTATATATGTCCATGCCACTCTCTTGCTTTGTCACAGCTTACCCTCCCCCCTCCCCCTATCCTCAAGTCCATTCTCTAGTAGGTCTGTGTCTTTATTCCCATCTTACCCCTAGGTTCTTCATGACCTTTTAAAAATTTTTTTCCCTTAGATTCCATATATATGTGTTAGCATATGGTATTTGTTTTTCTCTTTCTGACTTCACTCTGTATGACAGACTCTACATCCAACCACCTCACTACAAATAACTCAATTTCTTTTCTTTTTATGGCTGAGTACATAAATACTTTTTACTTTCTTATAATTCAATGTTGTGTTTACATTTTTTGGGAGGGAAAGGACTGACATTAAGCCTAGCTTCAACTCTATATAAATCTTTAATACTACTTCTCATCTCCAGTTAAATCCTGTTTTCAACAATATTACTCTGGTTGCTTGAGAGGTGCATCACAAACTTCAAATTTTCTGTGTGTTAAAAGGTGGAAGAATAGTTTTAAATATTCTTTTGTAATTAGGTCTACTTACCATGTGGTCTTCTTATAATATAAACCACCACCCCCCCACAGCTCCCCTGCTAAATTTCTAGCATGATACTTAAAAAACAGTGTCCATACACTCAAGAAAGGGGCAAAACAAAGGTAAAACAAACAAAAAAATAGAATAACTATATAAAAATCTAACTAGATCTCATCATAATCTGTGAAAAATACCTTCCATCTCAAAAGTTATTTTCTTTAAATTTACAAATGTTAAATTTACCCACTTATTATTTCTTTGAAGTTCACATATACATTCACTTATTTTGAACATAAGGGTCAAAATAAATGCTCTGATTTGGGAATATAGAACCCTTGTATCTCAGCATAGGTAGTCAATGTTAAAGTCTTTCAATACTAAAACAAAAAAAAATCATAAGAACGATAGGTTTTCTTATTATTCACTAATCCATTTGTTCAAATCATACTTTCTTTTTTTTTTTTTTTGATACTTCTTGGAAGAATTTCTGCTTGCATATTCTTTGATAGTTGACTGCCTGTAACGTAGAACTCCTTGCCTTTTTATTCTTCTTCAGGAAGTCGCAATGTGAATATATATTTTTTAAATTCTATTTTACTGCTCAAGTAAAACATATCATCCCCTTTTACGTACAAAGGAATTGTATGTAGGTTGTATATAAGAATACACAGTTTATTTATTTATTTTTTTAAATTTCCTTTCTTTGTTATAGTCTACAAAGGCCCTGCATTTGCCTAATCCTCATCACTCACAATTTAGGTAACAAATCAGCTTTTCTTGACCCAAGATGGAAGTGTTGGCAGATATATGAACTATACTCACTAGGTTTTCTATGATATTTATTTGTCTCAAAGGTATCAATTGCCTATCTTATTACTCTCCTTTTGTTCTATCATTGACAGCTCTTAAATCAGATTGTTCTATTTACCAAATAATTTTTCATATATACATCTTTCTTCTTTTCTTTTTTAAATATTTTTTCTAGTTCTTTGGGTGTTCTGCATGTAGTATTTTTCCTCCTTTCTTTTCTCTGGACCTTTTTCTCTATTTCATTTTTTTTAAGCAAACGTTTAAATTAAGAGGCAAATATACCACAATCCTCATTGTTAATTTAAGAGAAGCTTAAGATAAATTAATGATGCACTGATTATGAGATTTGGGTCATAGGTACTGTCACATTATTGATGGTATACACCAATGTAATCAATTTCTCAAGATACTGATGAATTTTTAAAATCTCACTGAGATCACCCTCAGTATTTTTTATCCATCCCCTCCAGTGCTCATAATTATATTTTCTCATAGCCACGTTGAAGGTTAATAAACATTTGTTTACAATTCAGCGCAATTTTTAATTATGATTTTTAGGACAGTGTTTCCTTTGTTTTTCATTTGCAATTAAGAGTATGCCATTCGTGTATATTAACTGTTAATAATTGTGGAGAGATACCTGGCTTATCCAACCAGAGTCTGTTAAAATTCCATACTAAGTGCCAGCACACTTATCTGAAATTGAGGATGAGGATGTGAACTGAGATCTCTACATGAGTGTTAAGATATAACTATATCTTTATCTACATATGTTCTGGATTCTATTATTGGTTAAAAATATTTCTTTCCTTTTTCTCCTGGGCCCTCTCCTGCAGCAGAATTATACTGATATAAGGCTTAACAATGCAACCTGCTTTGTTAATTGGAATGTGTGTGCCATTGGCTATTGGGAGTATGTGTCATTTCCAAGTACATTATGTTGAGTGATTAGGGATTTTTGCTTCTTTGTTTGTTTGTTTTGGTTTCATTCTTGGACACAAGATGCACGTGCTTGATCAAGAAAGGAGCTTCTCCATGTTATAGCTTGGTTTCATTTGCATCAATTATTGATAAATGTAAAAGTAACAGAAACATTGTAGAAAACAAAGTTGATTATATAGTTTGCCTGTTCATTTTCCCCAAAGTTGCTTAAAACTGTTAGGTTTGGATGTGTTGGCATTTATGTGAATTAAATGAAATATAAGTATATGAATTAACATAATTATTACTGAAAAGTGTTCTAGTTCAATAATTTATTTCCTTTATGATCTTGTCAAATTGTTAGCCTTATAATCACTTCATGTTTTTCAGTCACTAAACTAGAGGCAACCTCTACCTATCTCATAGGAATTGTGAAATGACTAAATAATAGTTTCTCAGTATTGGTCCCATTGACGTTTGGACCAGAAAATTCTTTGTTGCAGGGAGAATTTCTATGCATTGTAGGATGTTTAGAAGCATCCCTGCCTTCTATCTATTAGACTCCAGGAGCACTACTCCTGTAGTGACAAACAAAAATGTCTCCAGACACTGCCAAATGTCTCCTGGAAGGCAAAATGACCTCCAGTTCTGAAACACTGGTTTAAAAGATTTATTGCTCAGTGAAATTATTAAAATTTGCTGTACAACTAATATATTAGCTATTTTTATAAACATTTATGACTTTCAACTGTTTTATCCTCACTTAAGCACTGAAAGAAAATATATGAGCTCAGACAAAATGAAAAGAAAAAACAAACAAAACACAACAACAACACCTGAGATAGAAATCAGATCCAGTAGATAGATGGAGTGGAGCCCCAGTCAGCCTGCATTATTGAGAAGTTTTCATGGGGTCATCTACCCAGTTAGTTTCTATGCCGTTTAAAATTCCAGAGATTCCAGTTATTTACATTTATATCTTTGGTTTAAAGACATCAGGAAATCTTCTAAAAAATACAAATAGCTTAGTGAATAAGAATAAATAAGTGATTTTAAAATATTGTTTTATAAAAATATATTCAAATTTGACTATAAAATGCCATGTTCATCTCTTTATAGGTTATGAATAGTGCACTGAGGAACAATGAGTGTGAGGACATTAAAGTTTTAACTTGACAATTTAAGTCACTAACTGTGGAGGACAGAGAGAAAGAGAGAGAAAGACACATAGAAAATCAGTATACAGAAATAACATATTAGCTATCTTGAGGGAAGAGTGCTAGTTACATTTATAAACATTCCTAATGCTGCTTGTTTAAGAGAAATCTGATGTTAGAAAATACTTTAATAATGAATGCTTTTTAAGTTACTCAATTCAATCAAATGTCATACTGTTTGTAAAAGCTTTTCTTTTCAAAATTGGAATATATGCCTATGTAAGAGTTTATGATAATGCAAATAGTGAAAATGTCACAGCTAAAACAGTCTTTACTAATAATTTATTGTGTTGGTGTAAGAGAATGTTATTAAGATTTACCAAATATGTGTTGCAGCTGATATCTATAATAAAATTGCCTTATTTGGTGAAATAGCCTAATTCTGAAGCAATGACACTAGTCTTCATATCCTAAGTGGAAGGGAGGAAGAGGAAGGGAGATGCATAAATGTGTTTTGGGGGGGCATGGATTACATAACTTGGTAAGAAATGTTAAGTCATTCAGGTCCATCATCTAATGGCATCATGAAGGTCATTCCCAGGCCTTGGCCATCTATGCCTAAACATGATAGGCAATGATAGGAAATGTAAATTTTGCTTTCTGCCTTGCCTACCTTGGACAAAATATTTTTTTGCTCCAGTCATATGCATCTTTTATTCACTGTTTGTCATATTTTTAAATCACATGCTTTCTTAGCCTTATTCTTTAATGGTCATCCTCAACTTATTTTATTGTTTAAATTTTTATGATTCCATTTTTTGACACTCTCCCAGAAAAATAGTTAATCTCCTAGAGCTCTTCTTTTAAAAACACTTTTTTTCGTAACACACAGTTATCTATCTATCTATCTATCTAACTCTTTAATTGATTGCAAATAGTATTCAAAGTATTATGGTCAGTGAAGTTGAGGATTCAAAGATCAATACGATGTAGTTTCTGTTCTCAAAATATTATGGAAGAATATATTTGTATAATGAAAACATAAGTCAGTATATACTTGTTTACTTGTTATAAAAAAGAAAACACAAAGTATCATACTAGCAACACACTTGGTTGGTAGAATACAGAGGAGGGAGTTTGTTTGCCTTTGAGATGTGCTGTACGAAATAGTTATTATTTAATCATAGAGAGATATGGGGATTATCATTTCCAGCAGAATTTTGAGCACACATAAAGATGTTGTGTGTGTTCACATAATGGTAAATTGCAACAAGGGTAGTTGTGAAATGATCAGTTGGAAAAGGTAAGTTCCCAGCACATCCTGAAGGGTCATGAAAGTCAACAGTACAGTCTGTAAAAATTTATGAATATTTCCATGGTTTTCCTTGCTGTGAACCCAATCTTCATCTTTTCCTTGAAAACACTTCTTAACACCCCTTTTACTCTCTGTATTAGTTTCCTAGAACTGTCACAACAAAGTACCACAAAATGAGTGGTTTAGAACAGGAGATATGTATTATCTTATAGTTTTGGAGGCTAGAAGTCTAAAGTCAAGATGTTAGCAGGGCCATGATCCCTCTGAAGACTCTAGGGAAAAATTCTTTCTTGCCTCTTCCTGTCTTCTAGAGGGACTATCTGGCAATCCTTGGTATTCCTTGGTTTGTGGGAGCATAATTCCAATTTCTGCCTCTGTCATCACAGGGCCTTCTCCCCTAGGTATCTGTGTATCTCTCTGCTTCTGTATGTGAATTTCCTTCTCTTTTCTCTTATTAAAACATCAATCCTTGGATTTCACCCTAATCCAATATAACTCACTCTTAACTTGACTACACCTGCAAAGTACCTATGTCCAGGTAGACATTCACAGACATCATTCACAGACATGTCACAGACAATCACCTGGGATTAGAACTCCAACCTATCATTTTTGGAGACAAAATTCAACCCATGACATTCTCTTAAAAGTTAATTTAAGGATAATATAATCTATTTATGCACATACTTTTCCAAATAAATATAACTCTAATAATGAAAAGAACTAAATATAAATACTTCATAGTAAGTACGCATTTTAATATGCTTAGGTACTATTAAACTAAATAATAATGAACTACTCACATTTGCAGCTGCAATCACCATGTGAAAACAAACCATATTTTAATATTGTTGATCCAGTACAATAGTAAAGTAACCATTAGTAGGTTGATTTACTTAAATAATAAATCACTATGATAAAGTTCTGAATAAAATGAAGAACAAACTTTCCCCAATTCACAAGACAGTTGAATTTTAGAATTAAACTTATAATAAAATGTGCACAAGGATTTTTTTATAAAACAAAGTTGATTCCTATGCTCAGATACAAAAAAATAAGTTTTTCATTTATATTCATAGACATTGGGACATACAAGCGTCATAGAAAATGCAAAATAGTTATTTGGTATACAGGGTAGTTCCATGTCTAACAGGATTCCAAGCACCTCTGGCTCCATCCACAAAAAACCTAGAATGCCTCCACATCCCATTTTCTGAAAATGGAAATAGCTTTTCTCTACTGATTTATGAAAACATAGTTTAGGAAGCAGTATATTTCCTGTGGAGACCCACAGTCATAATTTTAAAGTTATTGCTAACCAGTGAGTAAGACCACAGATTTAGACTTCTCTGGTATAGTAAAGAAAACAACTTTTAAAGAAAATAATTCAACAAATATATATCATGTATACAAACAAGTTTTTAGTTTATTAAATAGATAATTACTGCATTAGGTACTAGAAACTAAATCAAGCCCTGAGAACAAAATGACAAACAAAAGTTTGTCAAATAAGAAACCACTTTTTTATGAAAATAATAAATCCATAATCATGTATGTTTTTATCATGTTATTTCAAGATAAATCTGTTTTAAATTAAATACATATGACATATATATAAATATATGTACATATATTTATTTCAAACACATGCACACAACAGAGTTAAGAATCAAGAACACCAAAAGGTTAATTGTGGTTACATATTAGTTTTTTCTTTTATAAATGCTACTGCTTCTTATTTATTATTTTCTGAGATTTTTGTGTCATTATACTTAAAATCACAATAACTCCATTTACGTTATACCCACTATAATAGTTGACTTATATATCTCTTTCTAATTCTAATTGAATTACATAATTATTTTTCCTCAACTTACTGTTTGGGAAAGTAAAATGTATAGAAATAAGAAGTGCATTTCTGCTCTACTGGCACATTCCAGGCATCATTTTGGATTGACTGAGGCATATTTCAGGATGTGCTAGCTTGCAGGCAGATTTCAGATCACACCATATAGGCAGACACCTAGGCAGGCTATACGTAAAGCCAACTGATCTCTCTAGTTCTATTCTTAACCCCCTATACATCACAACTTCACAAAAAATTGAGGATTCACATGAGGAACAGATTGCAAACATAAAACCTCTACACATGTGTTTGATGAATAATACAGAAAGGAGGAAGGCCAGGTGTTGGAGCTATGCTGTCACAGAACAGGTGGCACCACACACGTGGCAGATGTATGAGAATAGAATCAATGATGCTTTTAATGTAGGGATAGAGTTTTAGTATGGTTAAGAAGAAGTATAATGGACATATATTACTGAATAAAATTCCTCTAAAGTAAAATGAAAAGACCAGTCTTCAATTACTATACTCTTTTCTTCCTCTTCTTTTTATTATGGGGTTATTCCACATTCTTGTGACTTTGGATTAACTGGAGACATTTCTTATAGTGCTTCAGAAACCTATTATCTTATGACCTGGAAGTGCACTAGTAGAATTCAGTTTTGAGAAAGTTAAACATTAACTATTTCCCATGAATAAGTATGACAGTGTAAGATATAGAAGGTTTCTGCTACAAATATAGAGACAATATAATAAGAAGGATAAATACTTTTAATTTTTAAATTTGATGAGAGATTTTTTTTTTCCATTTACAATCAAGTGGATTTTTACCCTTGAGACAAAGTGAAGTGCAAAAGAAGGAAAATATCCAGACATACACTTTAGATGTATTTTGGCATTGACAAGGATTTTTTCTTCTAGACTTTTGATTTTCAATTACCAGCAACACTTCCTTTAGTACCAATCTGCTCTAGACTCTCTTATTTAAGGAAAGCAGTACTTCATTTAAAAAATGATTCTGAATTTATAGTCTAAAGTAATTTGTTTGCAAAGTAAATGTGTTTAGACTCATTACTTTAAAAGCTATTAATATTTTTGAATAAAAACAAAAATTCAGCAAATTTTCAACTTATTCCATACTATCATCAAATATTTAAACAGACTTTAAATAGCTTTAAACACGGTATTCATAATCTCAGAGATCTGATTAAACTAAATCTTTAAAAATTGGAAAAGGGAACATTTTATCAGATAAAAAAGAATCTGTAAAGCAAATCACCCATGATAACAAAAAGGTAATTAAGAACTACCCTGGTGTTAATGGAGTTTTCTGAATGACATGTTTAGAATAGGAAGTGATAGGAAACTGCAAGTGAGTATGTGGGAGAGGCCTGCAGAAATCAAGTATGTTGCATAAAACTTGCAAAGGGCACCATAAATTAGAAATCCAACACCTGTTGCCCTAAAATAATAAATGGTGACCTTGGATTGGTTGAGAACTAATGAGACCTTTTCCTTTTATCTGGAAAAAGAAAAAATGGGTACAATGTAATATAGTTGAAAATGTTTAAGCACTGAAAAAAGAAAATGATGCAAGTAGATATTTTAAAACATTAATATAACAGGAATTTATTTTAGGCATTCCAGAAACACAAAAGTAAAATTAATGATAGAAAACATTCTTACCTTTTTTTTTTTTCTTTTCAGGTAGATATTTTATAGAAAATATATCAAACTGCATGATAACGATCTCTTCCCCACTCCCTGCTAAATGAGAAAATACATCCTTGAGAAAATGTTGCTATAGTTTGGAATTATTTTATGTGTATTATTTACCAATAAAACAAAAGAAACATCCTTGACCTAATTCAGTTTAAGATATAGCTATGTGTACTCTGATTTCCAGATGCATGTAATCTAAAAGTTAGACATAAAATTATATTCATTCAGAAATTGAATGAAACCTATAATGCATGAGTTTAAACAAGTCCTCTTAAAGTTTGGAATTAGACATGTATTTTACCTAGATCAAACTTAATTTCTTTCATAAAACAAGCTCTCACAAAGGACAAGAGACATGAAGAACTTAAGATTAACTATGGATAGCATCAATATTCAAAAGATCTAACTTCAAAATTGGGAAGATAATGGTAAAGACAAGGAGTCCTGTAAAAATATACCTTCTATATTTACCAGATATAATAGTTTCTGATTCCACATATAAGAAGTTTGGAAGTTGCCACTTCATTCTAATAGCAAGTAAAAAGCTGAATAGAACAAAAAATAAACAACTCTTCTTGGGTCCAAAAGAAAGGGAAGGGGCTTCCCTGGTGGCACAGTGGTTGAGAGTCTGCCTGCCGATGCAGGGGACACGGATTCGTGCCCCGGTCCGGGAAGATCACACATGCCGTGGAGCGGCTGGGCCCGTGAGCCATGGCCGCTGAGCCTGCTGCATCCGGAGCCTGTGCTCCGCAACAGGAGAGGCCACAACAGTGAGAGGCCCGCGTAAAAAAAAAAAAAAAAAAAAAAAAAAGCAAAGAGAAGGACACAGGGCAAACCACTGTGATTGGAGATACGGACAGGCAACTAGAGAGCTGAAATTTGCCAGAGCAGTGGAACCAGTGCAGTGAAAACCACATTGAGAGCCAGTGTCAGGGTAGGAAAACAGGAACTCTAATTGACAAATTATTAGAGGCTCAGTGTTGACAGTTCTGTGAATTTAAAACTCCCAATGGATCTAGTCATGGGGTGTAGGGGGGCACAATATTGTGAGGTAAATCTCTAGGAGCTTGTCAAAGTCCCAGTAGTAAACATAGAGAAAAATACTTTTGTTCTTCCAGCAGTGGAAGGGGAAAATGTAGCATTTTGAACTACACTGGAGCACTTTTTTTTTTTTTTTTAAACAAGGCCTGCTCTCTAGTTAAATAGAACCTAACCTATTGGGGTATTATCAGGCACTAATTAACTCAGAGAGTGAAAATATCCAGCTCAGCTCACTCTAGCCATTCTGTCCCACCTAAATAGGGGAGACAAAAAACCCTGAGAAGCACTTCTGAATTTCACAGTCCAGAGGCATAAACTCACTAAAAGACTGAGACCTAATCATGGGACAATAGAATTCTGCCTCTCTCCTCAGAGCTCACTGTCACATTACTAACGCCTACTCACAGCACCTCCTTCTACCTGGAACATTAAGTCTGGCTATCAAGAAAAATTACAAGGCATACCAAAAGGCAAAAAAACACAATTTGAAGAGAAAAAGCAAGCATCAGAACCAGACATGGCACAGATATTGGAATTATCATAGAACTATGATTGATATGCTAAGGGTTCTAATTGAAAAGTAGACATCATACAAGAACACATGGGCAGTGTAAATAAAGAGATAGAAATCCTAAGAGCCAAAGACAAATGTTAAAGGTAAAAAACACTGTAGCAGAAATGCAGTGACTTTGATGAGCTTATTAGTAGACTGGATACAGCTGAGGAAAGAGCCTCTGAGCTAGAGGACATATCAATAGAATCCTCAAAAACCAAACTGCAAAGAGAACAAAGGCTGAAAAGAACAGAGAAGAATACCCAAGAATGGTGGGGCAACCATACCTATATATATATGTAACATACCTATAGTAAGAATACCAGAATGAAAAGAAAGAAAAAGAAAAATAGAAATAAAGAGAGAGAGAAAAAGAAAGGAAAGAAAGAAAGAAAGAAAGAAAGAAAGATGAAAGAGAGAGGGAGGGAGGGAAGGAGAGAAGGAGGAAGGGAGGAAGAAAAGAAGGAAGGAAGGAAGGAAGAAATATCTGAAACATTAGTGGCTGAGAATTTCCTTAAATTGTCAGACACCAAACCACAAATCCAGAAAGAGATTACCAAGTAGGATAAATGCCAGCAAAACTACACTTCAGCATGTTATTTTCAAAAATACAGACAAAGATAAGAAAAAAATCCTGAAAGAAGCCAGAAGGAAAAACAAAACAAAACAAAAACACATTACTTATGGAGGAACAAAGATAAGAATTATATCCAACATCTCTTCAGACACCAATAAAGTAAGAAGTGATTGGAGAGAAATATTTAAAATGTTGAGAGAAAAACAAAAACAAAAACACAGTCTAGAATATTGTGGCCTGTCAAATTATGCTTCAAAAGTGAAGAAGAAATGAAGTAAAAACAATATAATTTATGTTATTATAAATTTTTTGACAGGCACTTTAACCCAAATAATGAACAAATTAATGAAATTGGAATTTTATATATTTTTGCCTTTAAAGAAAAATAAAGGACATTTTATCTATAGTTATTATCAAAGAAGTTCTGCAAATTACTCTTTTGGGTTACTCAGTGGGAAAATGCAATCAATTGAATAGCTGACATTTTCAACAAATTTTCCTATATTATATAAAAGTTCATGTTTTCTTTTCTTACTATAGGAATTAACACACTCATTTAAATACCTTTAAAAACATAGAAACTCAAAAAATTGAATAATTATTTTAGAGGTCAGAGATACACACTGTAGTTATTTTGTTATAAATACATTTGATATACAGAACAATATTTATATGACATATTGGCAATTTAATTTAACTTTACTGAATAAATACTAATTCTTATCAATGCTATCTGCTAAACTTCCTTTCTATCTTCTAAATTTCTTTCAAATTTTCTGTTATACTTTTTAGCAGACCAGTGTCCTTGAATACTCAGAAAATTACAACAGTATTTTAACTGTTTTCCTATATTTAAGTTTTCTTTTCAAGGTATTTAGTCTCCACCTATAGATAGAGTCCCTATGTAAAACCAATTTTATTTATGTAAAAATATAAATCAATTCACATCATTCTCCTGCTGAGGCCTTACAGTTTTAAAGCACAAATTTGTCTGGAGAGACCCTTTAAGAGGAAAAGGGCTATTTATTTCCCTAGCCACATCACAAATACTACATGTGCCTCTCTTTCTCCTGACTAAAGCTGTTATTCATCTGGATATGTCAGTTCTTATGAGGATCCTTCCATGTCACAACCTACACATTAGATTGGGTTTGGCACCTCATAATCTGACTATCACTGACCCATGCTCTTTAATAATGGTTTTAATTACCTTTACTTCACTAAGTGACAAGTTTCATAAAGGCAGGGACTATGTATGCTGTGTTTGCTTTGGAACCTCCAAACCAAGTATTCCCAGTCCTCTCTCTGCGCTCCGACCGAAACCCGAGCCTCAGCTTGCAGCCCCGCCTGCCCCGGCGGGTGAGCAGACAAGCCTCTCGGGTTGGTGAGTGCCGGTCGGCACCGATCGTCTGTGCAGGAATCTCCCCGCTTTGCCCTTCGCACACGTCGCTGTGCACTACTCTGTGGTCCCAAAGCTCCCCCCTCCGCCTCCCGCAGTGTCCGCCTGCGGAGGGCCTTCCTAATGTGTGGAAACTTTTCCTCCTTCACAGCTCCCTCCCACTGGTGCAGGTGCCGTCCTTATTCTTTTGTCTCTGTTTTTTTCTTTTTTTCTTTTGCCCTACCCAGGTACGTTGGGAGTTTCTTGCCTTTTGGGAGGTCTGAGGCCTTCTGCCAGCTTTCAGTAGGTGTTCTGTAGGAGTTGTTCCACGTGTAGATGTATTTCTGGTGTATCCGTGGGGAGGAAGGCGATCTCCGCATCTTACTCTTCCGCCATCTTCAAGGTCCCCCCTAAATAGTAAATTTTTAATAACATGTATCCTCTCCCTGAGCACATAATATTCCCTCTTCTGGAATATTCTTTCTGTCTTATATATTTGACTAAATCTTTCTTATCCTTAAGACTTCAACTTAAATGTTATTTCTCCAGAGTCTTTCTCTGGATCCTGAACCTAAAATGTATCCTTCTGTAGTACTCTCTCAAAATGTGGTGTAATTTTCCAACAAAGTGCAGATCATGTTTTGTAATATATAATTATTCCTTTGAATATTTGGCTGTGTATGTTTCTCTCACTATAGGTTATTAATGGCAGGAAAGGGACGATTTTGTTCATTTCTCTCCACTGTCCTAGTCAGGGCTGCACAGCTAGAAATGGGTGTTCAGGCATTTTGATATTGACAGGGTAAATGCAAAGAGTTTGGGGTCTATTTCATTGGACATTTACATCAAAGAATTAACTTTTCCTATTTGCATTTTGTTTCTCTAGCAGAACACTGTTTGGGAAGGTCTATTTCTTATTTTCAAAATTGCAATACGACAGACACATTTATCACTCATTAATTTATGGTATTTTTACTGTAACTTTATGGACAAACTGATCCAGGGTTACTCCTTTGTTGTCTCTGCGTCTGAGAATCAAAACACACAAGTAGACATTGAAGTTTTAAATTGCTTGCATCTACTGGCAAACTGTAAATTTTCCAGCTCATTTATGCAAAATAAAGATTACCTCAGACCTGGAAGTTAAATTCGATTAGCATTTCACTAAAGATGAGCATGCAAGGTGAGTAATGTCTCTTTTTTAACAGATTAGTATTATATGTATTCCTTGTATAATGATAAGCAAATCATTCCTGAGGCCACATTCAAGGAGAACTGTGCAAGATAAACAGTATTTTCTGTCAGTTAACAAATGAACAATTTATTTATAATGCTTTAGAAATTTTAGTCACATATAATTTTATTTTAAAGAACAGTAACTCATACATTTGCATCTTAAGAAATAAGTTTTTATAAAACCAGTTTTAATAATGTTCCTGCAAGAGTATAAATAGGATTTAACAATAGGAGTAAATTTATAATGGTCATCTATTATTAATACTGAATGTATAAACCCTATTGAGGAAAGCACACGAATAATTTAATAAGACAATATACTATGGATATGGATGTATCAATAACTCTCAAGTGATTGGCATATTCATCCATTCTTCATTAAAAGTTCATGGCTATTTAATTCCTGACAAACTCAAATATAAACAGTATGTTCTAGAAAAAGGAGCAAGCCTTTTAATACTATGTTTATTTATTTTGAATATAATTTATCAGTGATACTTTTGTTGCAAAATATTGTCACTGCAACTGGAAATTTGGCTAGAAATTTATTAGCGTTATATTGCCATTTCCCTTTAGAGGAATGTATACGTGAGATGCATTTTAAAATGCTAAAGAACAACAGAGAAGTTAAGGAAGGCAGAGATATGTCCCTTAAAGTACTATTGCATAAATAGACTCAGCCTTTACTTTTGCACCCAGCTGCTTTTATTTGGAAAGAAATATTTTTTATTATCCAATTTTAAGTTATTTAACCCTTAAAAATTTGAATTAATGTCATTATACTCACTGAAGCACAAGTGAATTTACCTATTGACTGTTCTGGCGAAGAGAGAATGGAAATTAATGGCTGGGTTATTTGTGATCTAGTTTAACATAATATAAAATTTGATATATAGGTACAGCAATAACAACAAAATAAAGAGAGAATATTAAGTGAAACAACGAACCCTGGGAAAAGAGTAAGACAACAAGGAACATTTAGAATAGGGGAAAGTTACAGTGACATGCTTTTTTTTTTTTTTTTCTGTTCTGAAACTGCACTGTATATTTATTAGATTTTCTTGTGACTAAAGATAACTAGGGTAGATTCTTGTTCCCCATTATATGGAAGATTATACTAATAATATAAAGTTATTGCTTGGAATATTTGGCCAAATATATAATGTTTACTTTTATAGACTCTTCTAAAAATGATTATTTAACACTTAAAGACATTTTCATCCCTTAAAGCCAGCCATATAATATATCATAAATTAGTAAACTGTTTCCCTATTTTGAGACATTTTATAAAACATCAAATTTTTAAAGGAGCCAATTTAATGCTTTTGTTTGTTAATTTAAGCTAAAACATAATACTTTACCTTTAAAAATTCATTCACTCATTCAGTCAAAATATGTATTATAAATCGATTGCATTCCTTTACTGTTATAAGTACAGAGGATACAGTGATAATTAAATAGACACAAGTCCTGATCTGCTAAAGCTTACAGTATAGGAGAAAAAGGCATGGAAGCAATAATCAAATACACACAAAACTATGAACTGTAATTATCTATCTATAGAAAATATAGAATAGTATAAGGTTTACCAAATTGGGGCTCATGGAAGGCATGTCAGAAGAATTTATATATAAGGGAAGACCTGAAAGAAAAACAAAATGCTATCAACAAAGGGTCAGTGCAGGGTGCTGCAGTTAGAGGAAGCATCATGTTCTTCTATGTCCAGATATGATAAAAGAGCTTAATGGATTCAATCATCTGAAAGTAAGCCAGCATGGCTGGAAATTAGTGAGGAGGGTAAAACTGATTCAAAAGGAGACTAAAGAGTTTCCAGATCATGAAGGGACTTGGCAAAATTTAGGAATTTGAATTTTATACCATGCTTACTTAAAGAATTTTAAGAAAGATAACAATAAATTTATAAAAAGATAAATTTAAGAAAGATAACAATACACATTTATTTCCATTTTGAGAAGAAAATTTAACTTCAGGAGAATGAAATAGAGGAGGAGGGTGGGTTGAAAGTGAAGAGACAATTAGGAGGAATCACTGTCAAGAAATAATTGTAAGTTGATTTAGAGAAATAGCAGTTGCCAAAGAGAAAATTGGATAGATTTGAAATATATTTTGAAGTTAAGTCAACATAACTTGGTAATTGACAGGTGGATGATGGAGAAAGAAGAGCCACAGGGGCTCACTTTCCATTTTCAACAGCTGAATGGCATCAACATTTATAAATTGGAAGTCTGAAGGAAAAGAAACTTTATGGGAAGTATCAATAATTACATTTGGGATATATTTTGCCTAAAGTCCATTAAAACATCTGAGTGGAAATATCTAGTAGTTAACCCGAAACAAAGTTAGAACTCAGGGTAGTTTTGAATTCCAGATATATTAGTTGGTGGTCATAGTTTATATGTATTTGAATGTATTGGATAAAGGGAAGAGAGAGAGGGAGAGAGAGAGAGAGAGAGGGAGAAAAAGAAAGAGAGAGGTTAATCTAAAGCAAGGGAGATGTTTCTAGAAGTTAGAGTGGGAAAATGTGGTGAATTTTGCTTAAAGGTCAAGTGCAATACTATTAAAAAACGTGCAAGTGTCAAGAACAGAGTGTAAGAAAACAAGGTACATTTCCTTCCCTCCCAAGAACTGCATATCATTCTGGACAAAAATATTTTAAAACACATTTTAAATTAAAATCATATCAAAAATCAGATAAGCATCTCTTTGGATTAAAAGCAATTCCATCTTGTAAGTAGGTCTCTATCAACAGAAAAAATTGCTGCAAAAGTAGAACATTGAGATCAGGAGATCAGTCAACTTTAGAGTTGTATTGGGAACGTTAATTTACGCAAAGGAAGAAAACTTGTGGAATAAATCTGTGATATTGGAGATTTTTAAAAAAAAGTGAGAACTTCCAATTTCCCTTAGGTTGTATAAAGCTGCAAATAATATGTTTATCACACAAAAAATGAGTAAACACTGATTAAACTAAAATATTTCTTTTGAGTCCCATCAGAAATCTGAGGTCACAAAGCAACCATGTAACCTAAAATTCAAGAAAAGGACAAGTCACTTCTGGAGAATGATTAAACATGAGCATCATCTCAACTGTGGTGGAGGACAGGGAAAAAAATGTCTGCGTGGCCTCAATAAAATGTAATCAGCTAAATTATAAAGAACTGCTGAGCACCAAGTAACCTAGCTTTTTATTCAGAAATAGCTGAGACTGTTGTATATCTGTCTCTACAGCTTTACTGCACAAAACAACTAACATTCTATTAAGAATTTAAGAACACACACACAAAAACAAGAGGAGTCAACCTAATATAAAGAGACAAAGCAAAAAATATAAGTTCATAAATGACTCAGATATTGAAACTATCATACAGGAGATTTGAAACACCTTTGATAAAAATATTAAAGCATGTAGTGGGAAAGGTGTACAACATACATGAATATAGGGGGATGTCTTAGCCTAGGTTTTCTATAGAAACAGAACCAATATGATATATTTCTTATAATATATCTTATGTATTATATAAAAATAAATTTTAATATATTTATATAAAATATATGTTATAGAGAGATCTATTATAAGGAATTAGCTCATATCATTATGGAGGCTGAGAAGTTCCCAGTTTTTCAGTCGGCAAGCTGGAGACCCAGGAGAACCAATGGCGTAAATTCCAGTCTCACAGCAAGAGAAGATAGATGTCCCAGCTTCAATACATTCAGACAGAGAAGAATAAATTCTCCTTTACTCAGACTTTTTTGTTGTAGTCAGGCCTCTAAAAGATTGGGCTGGGCCCACACACATTGGGTAGGACATTCTGGTTTCTCCAGTTAATTTAAAATGTTAATGTCATCCAGAAGTATCCTCACAGACACACCCAAAATATTTAGCCAAATACCTGGGCATCCTGTGATCCAGGCAATTTGACACATAAAATTAACCATCACAGGAGATTTCAGCATAGAGATGAAAACTGAAATAGTCAAATGGAGATGCCAGAAGTAATTATAAATTGTCAGATAGATGTGTTAATAGAAATTACCGAAAGTAAAACATCCAAAGAAAGACAGGAAATATAGAGAGAGAATAAGACATGTAAGAGGCCTAATATAATCCCAGAGGGGAAGAGAAAGAGAATGGGGAAGAAAAAATACTTGAAGAAATAATAGCCAATATATTTCCTCAGATTGATCTTCTAATTGCATGTATAGTAAATATTTATTCTCTGTTTAAAACATTTCAACGTCTCTCTTTCACCTTCAGTAGTATCATATTTTTACCCTGATTTATAAACCTCTCTAATCTTATCTTCATTGGCCATCCAAGCTATATTTCTAGTTATACAAACTCCAGCATTCAATACGTTCAATACCCAGTGATCTCAAGTTCCAGAAATGTTCTCTTGCAACATGTGTATTTGTACATATAGATTCCTTTTTCTGAAAATCCTCATCCACACCCAAGTCAACCTGACCTGAACTCATATCCAAGGTTATTTTGAAGGTTATTTTTATTAGAGGTCTTCCCTGACTTCCAGGCTATGTTAGTGTATTCCAATATTACCACCAACTTGCTTTTTCCATAACTTTTGTAATAATTTATTATAATACTTTCCTTATGCATATTTTTCTAAATAGGGAGTAAATCTCCTGAGTTAGGTGAATGCATTATTGTTTTATTGTATTTTCCTGTGTAGTTCAATGACCTGTGCATGGAAGATGCTATTACATAATAAATGTTCACCAAATTAATAAATTACTTATTTAATAAGATAAAAATGATATGTGTAATGTTAATAATAACAAAGAAAATATGACTAGCTCACTACAGACTTTAGTGTAGTGCTTATGAATAGTTGTTTTCTTTAATTACTACATTCGAATGTTACAGTTTTTAATTTATTCTTTTATGATCAGCATATTTGCAAAGATTTGTAACTTGCAAAAATCTGGGCATCAAAAGTTTAGAATAAAAAAAATTATAGTTTAATAGTTTATGAAAACACAAGTTAGCAGATATCGTAAATCACTAACAAAATGCACAAATTTTCTGAGCACAATGCAACCATGCTGAAGAGGGCTGTAGATATAACTTGTAGCAAACCTTTCAAAGCAGACTCTATTAATAATCTTAATTTTTACTGTTGCATTTATCAGCATTAACACATGAAAGATTATATATGTGAGCTATTTATATGATAATAAAATTGTGTAAAATCTGTAGTATGCAAAAAATCAAGCATTTATATTTGTTTTCTTTCTTGCCATGGTTATTTTGTTATATTTATGATTTGTAATTTATTTTCATAGTGCATATTTATGAATAGGAAATCATAATCTATATAAAATATATTCACACAAGATACTGTATTATAAAGACAGTCTTTTGCTGATGTATTTATCTCCTGTAATATATTATAAATATATCCTCTAAATAATGCTGTATATGATTGCATTCTGAACAAATTCTATGAATGTAATTCTAAATGAACTTGGAATTTGGTTTAGTCATTGTTGAGAACACGTTTAACACATTCAGTTATTCTGTGAATAAACCTTTTGAATTAGGGAAGACCCCCCAGATAGGAAGATAATAAAAAATAGGCAAAAATGAAATTCTTCTCTATATTCTGGAATTGTAAAATGTATTGCTATTCATATTTTGTCTTTCTATACAACTTTAATTTTTTCATGGCTTCATGTCCTAATGCAAATCCTACCTCAAAGATACCTGTTTATCTTTCTTCTTTTTTTTAAAGTTGTGATCTGGTTGTATCATTTACATTAACTTACACAAGATATTATTTAGCCATTTCTCCTTTCCTCAAAATTCTTTAAAACTTGAAAAACGCTGCCAATTTGGAAATTCAATATTTTGAAAGTGAATTTTTTTTAATTTAAGATGTTTTATTTCTTCCTAGAGTCTTTAAGGAAGACATTAAGATATTTTACTTCTTCATTAGATATTTTATTTAATAAAATAAAAGATTTATTTATTTAGATATTAAGATATTTTATTTCTTCATTAAGATATTATTTCTTCTTAGAGTCTTGATTTTCCTGAAAATCTTTCAGTAAACTCTTACAAAGTTTCTAATATTTTATTCTATTCTACATCTTCTTTATTCTCGTCCACCCTTTCTTATTCACTTAAACTTAAATCTCAAAGCGCAGTTTTTGTTTTTTACCTTTGAACTGTACATGTCTTTATGTAATGATATCTCATGAGAAATTTTACACCAATTTACTTGTTCTCAAAACCTGTTTAACTTTTCTGCTTTTTGTAATATAAAGTTCCAGTTTTTAGTAAATTAAATTATTTAAATTCAGATTATATACACATGCATATATCTACTATATTAAAACTTTAATTTATAACTAAATACATAAATATAATTTATTTGAGGTATTATTGACAACTAAAAATTATACATATTTAAGGTGTGAAACTTGAGGGTATCTTTACATTGTGAAATAACCATGATGATAAGATAATTAATAAAAGAACACCCTGTTTTTTGAAAGTTTGCTCTGTGCCTATTGGCTTTTATGAAAGACATACATTAGTGCCTATTTTCACTAACAAAGAAATTCAAAGATTTTTGCTTTCATGAAGAAAGGCAAGAATTAAAAATAGCATTCAGTGTTTGTTTTGCAGTGAGCCTATAGAGGAAGCACACACCCAGAAGGTTAAGTGGCACTGCCAAGCTCCTTCCCCTGGAACTACACTCAACATCTCAGCCTCAAGGCTTCATAACTTTGAACTGTGTCTGTGAGCATCTGTGCTTGATCTCAATTTACTTTGTGCAGCCATTAGCAAGATGTGCCCTAAGGTAATCACTTCTTCACTTCATACCATCTCAGCTTGAGAAAGGTTTTATAGGAACTCTGTACGTTTGGATAGTGGGGGAAATCTGTCTATCCATCACCACACATCCATACGATTTCCTTCCTCTCTCCCTCCCTCCCTCTCTCTCTTTTCTTCCTTCCTCCCTCCCTCCCTCTTTCTTTCTTTCTTTCTTTTTCTTTTTTTCTTTCTTTCCTTCTTTCTTTCTTTCTTTAGTTCTTCTTCTTCCTTTCTTTCCTAAATTTTTTCTTTCACTTATTATTTACCCTCTAAGCAAATTTCAAGTATTCAATGCAGTATTATTAAATATAATTAAAGTCACATTGCACATTAGATCTCTAGAATTTATTCATTTTGCATAACTGACACTTTGTACGCCTTGATCATCATCTCCCTATTTCCCTCTCTCCACAGCCTCCGAAAACCACCCTTCTCCTCTCTGTTTTTATGGTTTAACTCTTTTAGGTTCCACATATGTGAATTAATGTAGTATTTGTCCTTTTCTGTCTAGCTTATTTCACTTAGCATAATGCCCTCCTGATCCATCCATATTGTCAGAAATGATAGGAATCCTTCTTTCTCGTGGTTAAATAATATTCCATTGTACAGATATACTATATTTCTTAATCTTGTCATCTATCAATGGACATTAGTGTTGTTTCTATGTATTGGTTATTGTGAATAATGTTGAAATGAACATAGATTGCATATATCTCTTTGGGATACAGATTTCATTTCCTTTGGATATAGACCCAGGATATATACCTGGAAAATAAAGTAATTCTATTTTAAAGATTTTGAGAAAATACCACTTTATTTTCCATAATGACCATATCAATTGATATTTCTACCAATAGTGTAGAAAGGTTGGTTTTTCTGCACACCCTCACCAACACTTACTATCTCTGTCTCTCTGATAATAGCCATTCTAACAGGTGTGAGATGATATCTCTTTATGGTTTTGATTCGTACTTAGGTGATGAAAAGTGAAACTATGCACCTATTCATATACCTATTGGCTATTTGCTTGTTCTCTTGGAAAAATACCTACACAGGTCCTTTGCCCAATTTTTATTTTTGTAATCAGGTTGTTATTTTTCTATTGAGTTGTAGGAATTCCTTATATATTTTGGATAGTAACCCCTTATCAGATATATGGTTTACAAACATTTTTCTTGATTCCATAGGTTGCTTTTTCTATTCTGTTAACTCTTTCCTTTATTGTTCAGAGTTTTTAGTTTGTTGCAGTCAGAAGTTTATTTTTGCATTTTTTGCATCCGCTTTTGGTGTCATAGCCATGAAATTATTGCCAAAACCAATGTCAAGAAATTTTTTCTCTCTGTATTCTTCTAGTAGTTTTACAGTTTCCAGTCTTACATTTAAGGAGGCATGTGGATATCTAGTTTTTCAAAAAACATTTACTGAAGAGACTATGTTTTTACCATTGGGTTTTCTTGACACCCTTGTTGAAAATCAGTTAGACAAAGATATTTGGATTATTTTCTGGGTTCTTATTTTGTTCCATTAGCCTACATGCCTGTTGTTATGCCAGTAACATACAGTTTTGATTACTGTAACTGTGAAATATATTTTGCAATCAGGAAGTATGATGCCTCCAGCTTTGTGCTTCTTGCTCAAGACTGTTTTGGCTTTTCAGAGTCTTTTGTGGTTCCAGATAAAGTTTAAAATTGGGTTTTCTATAAAGAGTGCCATTGGAATTTTGATAAGAATTGTATTGAATCTATAGATCATATTGGGTAATATGGACATTTTTGCAATATTAAGCTCCTGATCCATGATCATAGGATGTCTTTTTGCTTATTTTTCTTAATTTCCTATATCAATGTTTTAAAATTTTCAGTGCATAAGTAAAATTGGTTAAGTTTATTCCTATGAATTTTACATTATTTTTTGTTGCTTAATTTCCTTTTCAACAATTAGTTGTGTATAAACATGTAACTGATTTTTTCTTTTTTTAAAATTACATCTTTATTGGAGTATAATTGCTTTACAATGGTGTGACAGTTTCTGCTCTATAACAAAGTGAATCAGTTATACATATATATATGTTCCCATATCTCTTCCCTCTTGTGTCTCCCTCCATCCCACCCTACCTATCCCACCCCTCTAGGTGGTCACAAAGCACCAAGCTGATCTCCCTGTGCTATGCAGCTGCTTCCCACTGGCTATCTAATTTACGTTTTGTAGTGTATATATGTCCATGCTACTCTCTCGCTTTGTCACAGCTTACCCTTCCCCATCCCCATATCCTCAAGTCCATTCTCTAGTAGGTCTGTGTCTTTATTCCTCTCTTACTCCTAGGTTCTTCATGACATTTTGTTTTTCTTAAATGCCATATATATGTGCTAGCATATGGTATTTGTCTTGATCTTTCTGACTTACTTTACTCTGTATGACAGACTATAGGTCCCTCCACCTCATTACAAATAGCTCAATTTCGTTTCCCTTTATGGCTGAGTAATATTCCATTGTATATATGTGTCACATCTTCTTTATCCATTCATCTGATGATGGACACTTAGGTTGTTTCCATTTCCGTGCTATTGTAAATAGAGCTGCAATGAACATTGTGGTACATGACTCTTTTTGAATTATGGTTTTCTCAGGGTATATACACAGTAGTGGGATTGCTGGGTCATATGACAGCTCTATTTGTAGTTTTTTTAAGGAACCCCCATACTGTTCTCCATAGTGGCTGTACCAATTCACATTCCCACCAGCAGTGCAACAGTGTTCCCTTTCCTCCACACCCTCTCCAGCATTTATTGTTTCTATGTAGTTTTGATTTGCATTTCTCTAATGATAAATGATGATGAGACTTATTTCATGTATTTGTTGGCAGTCTGTATATCTTATTTGGAGAAATGTCTATTTAGGTCTTCTGCCCATTTTTGGATTGGGTTGTTTGTTTTTTGGTTATTGAGCTGCATGACCTGCTTATAAATTTTGGAGATTAATCCTTTGTCAGTTGCTTCATTTGCAATTATTTTCTCCCATTCTGAGGGTTGTCTTTTGGTCTTGTTTATGGTTTCCTTTGCTGTGCAAAAGCTTTGAAGTTTCATTAGGTCCCATTAGTTTATTTTTGCTTTTATTTCCACTTCTCTAGGAGGTGGGTCAAAAAGGATCTTGCTGTGATTTATGTCATAGAGTGTTCTGCCTATGTTTTCATCTAAGAGTTTGATAGTTTCTGGCCTTACATTTAGGTCTTTAATCCATTTTGAGCTTATTTTTGTGTATGGTGTTAGGGAGTGATCTAATCTCATACTTTTACATGTGCCTGTTCAGTTTTCCCAGCAACAATTATTGAAGAGGCTATCCTTTCTACACTGTATATTCCTGCCTCCTTTATCAAAGATAAGGTGACCATATGTGTGTGGGTTTATCTCTGTGCTTTCCATCCTCTTCCATTGATCTATCTTTCTGTTTCTGTGCCAGTACCATACTCTCTTGATTACTGTAGCTTAGTAGTATAGTCTGAAGTCAGGGAGCCTGATACCTCCAGCTCCGTATTTCGTTCTCAAGATTGCTTTGGCTATTCGGGGTCTTTTGTGTTTCCATACAAAATGTGAAATATTTTGTTCTGTTTCTGTGAAAAATGCCAGTGGTAGTTTGATAGGGATTGCATTGAATCTGTACATTGTTTTGGATAGTAGAGTCATTTTCACAATGTTGATTCTTCCAATCCAAGAACATGGTATATCTCTCCATATCTTTTTTATCATCTTTAGTTTCTTTCATCGGTGTCTTATAATTTGCTGCATACAGATCTTTTGTATCGTTATGTAGGTTTATTCCTAGATATTTTATTCTTTTTGTTGCAATGGTAAATGGGAGTGTTTTCTTGATTTCACTTTCATACTTTTCACCCTTAGTGTATAGGAATGCCAGAGATTTCTGTGCATTAATTTTGTATCCTGCTACTTTACCAAATTCATTGATGAGCTCTAGTAGTTTTCTGGTAGCATCTTTAGGATTCTCTATGTATAGTATCATGTCATCTGCAAACAGTGACAGAATTACTTCTTCTTTTCCGATTTGGATTCCTTTTATTTCCTTTTCTTCTCTGATTGCTGTGGCTAAAACTTCCAAAACTGTGTTGAATAAGAGCGGTGAGAGTGGGCAACCTTGTCTTGTTCCAGATCTTAGTGGAAATGCTTTCAGTTTTTCACCATTGAGGACGATTTTGGCTGTGGGTTTGTCATATATGGCCTTTATTATGTTGAGGAACATTCGCTTTATGTCTCCTTTTGCAGGGTTTTTATCAGAAATGTTTTCATCAGTGATATTGACCTGTAGTTTTCTTTCTTTGTGACATCCTTGTCTGGTTTCAGCATCAAGATGATGGTGGCCTTGTAGAATGAGTTTGGAAGTGTTCCTCCTTCTGCTGTATTATGGAAAATTTTGAGGATAGGTGTTAGCCCTTCCCTAAATGTTTGATAGCATTCGCCTGTGAAGCCATCTGGTCCTGGGGTTTTGTTTGTTGGAAGATTTTTAATCACAGTTTCAATTTCAGTGCTTGTGATTGGTCTGTTCATATTTGCTATTTCTTCCTGATTCAGTCTTGGCAGGTTGTTCATTTCTAAGAATTTGTCCGTTTCTTCCATGTTTTCCATTTTATTGGCATAGAGTTGTAGTAATCTCTCATGATCTTTTGTATTTCTGCAGTGTCAGTTGTTACTTCTTCTTTTGCATTTCTAATTCTATTGATTTGAGTCTTCTCCCGTTTTTTCTTAATGAGTCTAGCTAATGGTTTATCAATTTTGTTTATCTTCTCAAAGAACCAGCTTTTAGTTTTATTGATCTTTGCTATTGTTCCTTTCATTTCTTTTTCATTTATTTCTGATCTGATTTTTATGATTTCTTTCCTTCTGCTAACTTTGGTTTTTTTTATTCTTCTTTCTCTAATTGCTTTAGCTTCAAGGTTAGGTTGTTTTTTCAAGATGTATACTGTTTCTTAAGGTAGGATTGTACTGCTATAAACATCCCTCTTAGAACTGCTTTTACTGCATCCCATAGGTTTTGGGTCATCGTGCCTCCATTGTCATTTGTTTCTAGGTATTTTTTATTTCCTCTTTGATTTCTTCAGTGATTACTTCGTTATTAAGTAGTGTATTTTTTAGCCTCCATGTGTTTGCATTTCTAACAGATCTTTTCCTGTAATTGATATCTACGCTCATAGCATTGTGGTCGGAAAAGTTACTTAATACAATTTCAATTTTTTAAAATTTACCAAACTTGATTTGTGACCCAAGATATGATCTATCCTGGGGAATGTTCCATGAGCACTTGAGAAAAATGTGTATTCTGTTGTTTTTGGATGGAGTGTCCTATAAATATCAATTAAGTCCATCTTGTTTAATGTATCATTTAAAGCTTCTGTTTCCTTATTTATTTTCATTTTGGATGATCTGTCCATGGGTGAAAGTGGGGTGTTAAAGTCCCCTACTATGAATGTGTTACTGTCGATTTCCCCATTTATGGCTGTTAGTATTTGCCGTATGTATTGAGGTGCTCCTATGTTGGGTTCATAAAAATTTACAATATTTATATATTCTTCTTGGATTGATCCCTTGATCATTATGTAGTGTCCTTCTTTTTCTCTTCTAATAGTCTTTATTTTAAAGACTATTGCGTCTGACATGAGAGTTGCGACTACAGGTTTCTTTTCATTTCCATTTGCATGGAATATATTTTTCCATCCCCTTACTTTCAGAATGTATGTTTCTCTAGGTCTGAAGTGGGTGTCTGATAGAAAGCATGTATATGGGTCTTGATTTTTTTATCCATTAGCCAATCTGCATCTTTTGGTGGGAGCACTTAGTCCATTTACATTTAAGGTAATTATCATTATGTATGTTCGTATTCCCATTTTCTTAATTGTTTTGAGTATTTTATTGTAGGTCTTTTCCTTCTTTTGTGTTTCTTGCCTAGAAAAGTTCATTTAGCATTTGTTGTAAAGCTGGTTTTGTGGTGCTGAAGTCTCTCAACTTGCTTGTCTGTAAAGGTTTTAATTTCTCCATCAAATCTGAATGAGATCCTTGCTGGGTAGAGTAATCTTGATTGCAGGTTTTTCTCCTTCATCACTTTAAATATGTCCTGCCAGTCCCTTCTGGCTTGCAGAGTTTCTGCTGAAAGTTTAGCTGTTAACCTTATGGGGATTCCCTTGTGTGTTATTTGTTGTTTTTCCCTTGCTGCTTTTAATATGCTTTCTTTGTATTTAAATTTTGACAGTTTGATTAATATGTGTCTTGGCGTATTTCTCCTTGGATTTATCCTGTATGGGACTCTCTGTTCTACCTGCATTTGATTAACTATTTCCTTTTCCATATCAGCGAAGTTTTCAACTATATTGTCTTCAAATATTTTTGCAGACCCTTTCTTTTTCTCTTCTTCTTCTAGAACCCTTTTAATTCAAAAGTTGACACATTTAATGTTGTCCCAGAGTTCTCTGAGTCTGTCCTCAGTTCTTTTCATTCTTTTTTCTTTATTCTGCTCTGCAGTACTTATTTCCACTATTTTATCTTCCAGGTCACTTATCCGTTCTTCTGCCTCAGTTATTCTGCTATTGATCCCATCTAGAGTATTTTTAATTTCATTTGTTGTGTTGTTCATCATTGCTTGTTTCACCTTTAGTTCCTCTGGGTCGTTATTAAATGTTTCTTGCATTTTGTCTATTCTATTTCCAAGATATTGGATCATCTTTACTATCATTATTCTGAATTGTTTTTCAGGTAGACTGCCTATTACCTCTTCATCTTTTAGGTCTGGTGAGTTTTTATCTTGCTCCTTCATCTGTTGTGTATTTTTCTGTCATCTCATATTGCTTATCTTACTGTGTTTGGGGTCTCCTTTTTCCAGGCTGCAGGTTTGTAGTTCCTGTTGTTTTTGGTGTCTGTTCCCTTTTGCTAAAGTTGGTTCATTGGGTTGTGTAGGTCTCCTGGAGGAGGGGACTAGTGCCTGTGTTCTGGTGGATGAGACTGGATCTTGTCTTCCTGGTGGGCAGGTTCACGTCTGGTGGTGTGTTTTGGGGTGTCTGAGGAGTTTTTATGATTTTAGGCAGCTTCTCTGCTAATGGGTAGGGTTGTGTTCCTGTCTTGCTCTTTGTTTGGCATAGAGTGTCCAACACTATAACTTGCTGGTCATTGAGTTAAGCTGGGCATTGGTGTTGAGATGGAGATCTCTGGGAGATATTTGCCATTTGATATTACATGGAGCTGGAAGGTCTCTTGTGGACCAGTGTCCTGAATTTGGCTCTCCCACCTCAGAGGCAGGGCACTGACTCCTGGCTGCAGCACCAAGAGCCTTTCATCCACACAACTCAGAATTAAAGGGAGAACAATTTGAAACAAAGAAAGAAAGAAAGAAAGAAAAAAGAAAGAAAGAAAAAAGAATAGAGGGAAGGTGGGAGGGAGGGAGGGGGAAAGGGAGGAAGGAGGGAAGGAAGGAAGGACAGAAAGAAAGAAAGACAGATAATAAAATACAATAAAGTAAGATAATATAAAATAAAATTATTAAAAGAAAAAATAAGTGTTAAGAAAAAAATAATTTTTAAAAGAAAAAAAAATATATGGATGGACAGAACCCTAGGAGAAATAGTGGAAGAAAGCTATAGAGACAAAATCTCACACAGAAGGGTACAGACGTAAACTCACAAAAAGAGGAAAAGGGGAAAATATCATAAATCTTGCTCTCAAAGTCCACCTTCTCAATTTGGGATGACTCGTTGTCTATTCATGTATTCCACAGGCGCAGGGTACATCAAGTTGATTGTGGAGCTTTAATCCACTGCTTCTGAGGCTGCTGGGTGGGATTTCCCTTTCTCTTCTTTGTTTTCACAACTCCCAGGGCTCAGCTTTGGATTTGGCTCCACCTGAGTGTAGGTAGCCAGAAAGCGTCCGTTCTTCACTCAGACAGGACAGGGTTAAAGGGGTAGCTGTTTCAGGGACTCTGGCTCACTCAGGCTGGGGGAAGGGTGGGGTAAGGAGTGCAGGGCGAGCCTGCAACAGCAGAGACCAGTCGGATGTTGCACCAGCCTGAGACGTGCCATGCCTTCTCCTGGGGAAGTTGTCCCTGGATCCTGGGACCCTGGCAGTGACGGGCTGCACAAGCTCCCCAGAAGGGGGGTGTGTGGATAGTTTACTGTGGTTGCACACAGGCTTCTTGGTAGCAGCAGCAGCAGCCTTAGTGTCTCATGCCCGTCTCTGGGGTCCACGCTTTTAGTCTTGGCTCGTGCCCATCTCTGGAACTCCTTTAAGCAGCGCTCTTAATCCCCGCTCCTCACGCACCAGGAAACAAAGAGGGAAGAAAAAGTCTCTTACCTCTTTGGCAGCTCCAGAGTTTTCCCCAGACTCCCTCCCGGCTAGCCGTGGTGCACTAACCCCCTGCAGGCTGTGTTCATGCCGCCAGCCCCAGTCCTTTCCCTGTGCTCTGACCGAAGCTGGAGCCTCAGCTCCCAGCCCCACCTGCCCTGGCAGGTGAGCAGAAAAACCTCTCGGGCTGGTGAGTGCTGGTCGGCACTGATCCTCTGTGCGGGAATCTCTCCAGTTCGCCCTCTGCACCCCTTTACTGTTCTCTCCTCTGCAGCTCTGAAGCTTTCCCCCTCCACCACCCTCAGTCTCCGGCCACGTAGGGGCTTCCTGGTGTGTGGAAACCTTTCCTCCTTCACAGCTCCCTCCCACTGGTGCAGGTCCCATCCCTATCCTTTTGTCTCTGTTTATTCTTTTTTCTTTTGCCCTACCCAGGTACGTGTGGACTTTCTTGCCTTTTGGGAGGTCTGAGTCTTCTGTCAGCATTCAGTAGGTGTTCTGTAGGAGTTGTTCCACCTGTAGATGTATTTCTGGTGTATCTGTGGGGAGGAAGGTGATCTCCGCATCTTACACTTCCGCCATCTTCCCCTCGTCCCCCTGTAACTGATTCTTATGTGTTGAGTTTGTATCTTGTTACTATACTGAATTCATTGAAACGTTCTAACAATTTTTGTTGTGTCTTTAGGGTTTTCTGTATATATGATCATGTCATTTGCAAACAGAGGATTTTACTTCTTTCCTGATTGGAATATCTTTTATTTCTTTTTATTGTCTAATTTACCCTTGCTAGGACTTCTAGTACTATGTTGACAATAAGTTGTTAGAGTGGGCTTCCTTGACTTGTACTGGATCTTAGAGGTGAAGCTTTTCATATTTTCTCATTAATATGTTATCTGTGTGTTTTTCATACCTGGCCTTTATGGTGTTTAGGGAGATTTCCTCTATACCTATTTTTTTGAGAGTTTTAATCATGAATGGATATTGGACTTCTTCAGATACTTTCTCTGCTTCTATTGAGATGATCATGTCGTTCTGAAATTTCATTTTGTTAATGTCTTTTATCACATTGATTGATTTGTGTATGTTAAACCATCCTTGCATTCCTGGGATAAATCCCACTTGGTCATGTTATATGATCCTTTTAATTTGCTGTTAAATTCAACTGGTTACTTGATTTTAACCAATTACCTCTGCAAAGTTCTTTTTTCCATATAAGTTCACATTCTGTTTTTCTGGTGGCCATGAGTTTTGAGAAATACTAGTTAACCCAGTATACTATCCAATCAACTTCTTTTTTTTTCATTTTTTTATTTATTTTTATTTTTGGTATGTGGGTCTCTCACTGTTGTGGCCTCTGCCATTGCAGAGCACAGGCTCCAGATGCACAGGCTTAGCAGCCATGGCTCATGGGCCCAGCCGCTCCACGGCATGTGGGATCTTCCTGGACTGGGACACGAACTCATGTCCCCTGCATCGGCAGGTGGACTACCAACCACTGTGCCACAAGGCAAGCCCAATTTCTTTTTTTTTAGGCAGATGACAAGATTCTCTGTGGTAGGATTTAACACTCCTAGCATATGTTCATCTCCCATATATACATAATCATTAGTTTCACTTTGCATCTTTCCTTGAGGTAATTTTGAATGTTTTAAATGTTAAGAAGTCATAAATATAAGTATGAACTGGCAATATTAGTTTATACATTAAAAAGTGATTTATGTCAAGGTTTGTACATATTTATTCATAAATAAATCCCAACTTTCTATGATCACCCAGTTTGAATTGGGTTAAAGACTCTTGTTTGGGTAGATGGATATGAGAATAAGGCATAAAGAGCAAGCGTGGAGGTAAATAAAAAGCATACCAGAAATGAAAGATATGAAGAAGTGTGATCCAAAACTTCTAGAAATGTCTATTATTTCAAAAAGCTAGTCGCTAGCATGGAAAACATGAGCTCCCAACTAGACCCAATAAACAAAGAACATGGTGCCATTGTGATGGTGCCTGAGTATGACTTGATGATCTTCAATATCTTTCCTGGGTAAGTAGCAACTGAAGAATGAGAATACAAGGCAGAAGCGTTTTGATTGAAAAGTAGGATAAAATATATAACGTATATATGTATGGTTTATTATTTAAATAAAGTAAATATGTCCCTCTATGGTAAAATACAATATCTTAGAATGTGCAGCAAGAAAGAGTGGGAGCAGTAGAGAATCTAAAAATCCATATGCTTTAAATTATTACCATTTGCTGACAATTCTAAGCAATGATAGTTATAATAAACCCCCACTCCTAATGCATCCTTCCCACAATCCTGCTACCCTTGACCATGGTCAAAAAGTGCTCCTAATGAAACATTCACTGCTTCAGTATTTGAGGGTATCTTCTATTCTGTGAGTCTCCAACTGTAATACACTAGTAAGGTCTTCATGTATGAGAGGGAAGGACACAGAGGCGGAAGGTGGGGGATACAATGAAATGGGTGAGGGAAAATGAAGGGGAAATGGAATTTTGTATTTGATTGCTAAATCTGTACATTTTGCTTCTCAGCTAGGATCTCAAATGTAATATATATATAATTAACTTAATTTCACACAGGTCAGGAGGAAAACTAACAATAGAAACTAATGTTGGAAATTATAAATTGTCTCTCTGTTTTTAGATGTATATGAGTAGATAATGAGAAGTAGATATATTGTGTTAATTGCTTAACAACTCAATATCTACCTTGGCTCTTCCTCCTTTTCTTTCCATCCTCCTTTTCTTTCCTTTCCTTCTACTTGTATCCATTTGATTACTATATGCTAAGCAGTGTCTAGGTATTAGTGGTATAGCATTAAGGAAAACAGGCACCATTATGGTTCATATTTTGTTTACAATCTACAATGTTCTACTTAAAGAAGCATTAGATTGCAGTAACTATTTGCTTGTCAGAATAGAAAAATTATAAAGTAAAAAACATTCTAGTAAAAGTATGCTATGGTTTGAAAATACAGGACAGATGAAATAAATAAAGAAAAAAATAACATTTTATTGCTATATATTTATATTGTTATATACTTGCTTGAATTGGTCTCTGGATAGTAGATATACTACTTAGTTAAGTGACTGTAATGTGTTTCCAAGATTAAAAAATGCAACTAACTAGCAATGTCTCAGTTATATAATATAAAAATGTTGTAATACAAGAATATGTTTGACATTAAAATTCTAGTAGCATTCAGGACTATTAATATAAAGTGGTAATGAGACCTGGGAAGGAAATAATATAGTAAAATATATGTGGCACAACCAAGCGGAAGGTAATGAGTGTCTTACAAAAACTTTTCAAGGGATGTAAAAATGACTTGGCCAATATCATACTTTAGGAGACAAAAATATAATAATAGTAATAATCCTAATAATGAATTGCTCTTTAAACTCTCCAAAACATGTAGTTCCAGGAACTCAACTTTGAGAGTTAAGAGAAATTCCATAGTGGAACCATACTCTCAATTATGCCAGAATGGAGTAAAACTTCAATTTATATGATATGTTAATAGATTTACTGTAGCTCTTCTTTTAAAATTTTATTTACTGTAGTAAGAACAATTAACGTGAGATTTGCCCTCAAAGTTTTAAGTGTACAATATAGCATTATTAACTATGGGTGCAGATCTGTTCAGCAGATCCCTAGAACTCATTCATGTTGCATAACTGACACTTTATATCCCTTGAAGAGTAGTTCTTCATTTCCCCCACTGCAGTGGCAACCAACATTCTACTCTCTGCTTCTATGAGTTAGCTTATTTGCAGTACCCTATATAAGTAGAATAATACAGTGTTTTTTCTTCAGTGACTCGTTTATTTAACATAGTGTAATGTCCTACAGATTCATCCACATTATTACTTATTGCAGAGTTTCTTAATGGTGAAGAGCAGTGCATCATGCATACATATCACTTTTTTTTTTTTCCCTTTCTTCCACTGATGGGCATTTAGGTTGTTTCCTCTTCCTGGTTATTGTAGATAATGTTACAATGAACATGGGAGTGAAAAATATCTCCTTGCAGTTCTGATTTCAATTATTTTGGATAAATACCAAGAAGACTGCTGGATCATTTGGTATTTCTATTTTTAATTTTTTGAGGAACTTCCATACTGCTTTCTGTGGTAGCTACTATATACTAGTCCTACAAATAGTGTATAGAAGTTTTTTGATGTGCAATTCAATGCAATCACTATCAAAATCCCAATGGCATTCTTTACAGACATAGACAAAAAGTCATTAAACTTATATGGAATCTCAAAGTTACCCAAATAGCCTAAAACACTTAGAAAGAATACAGTAATTTAAGCAGTATGGTACTGGCATAAAGACAGACCTATAGACTAATGGAACAGAATAGAGTCCAGAAATAGAAACACACTTCCATGGTCAAATGATATTTGACATTGTCTCAAGTGTATACAATGGAGGCAGGATTGAGACTTCGGCAAATTGTGTTGGGAACACTAGATATTTACATATAAACAAATGAGTTTAGACTTTTTTTACATGATTCACAGAAATCAACTCAAAATGGATTAAATACTTAGGTATAAGTCCTGAAACTGTAAATCTCCTAGAAGAAAACATAGGCTAAAAGCTTCATGACTTTGACCTTGCAATGATGTCTTGACTGTGACACCAAAAGCACAGGCAGTTCTTCTTAAATCATTGTCAAAAAATTCCAGTTATAGGACTAAAGTTGTTTTCAGGCCACCTGATAGATAAAATTTTGTGTGCTCTTCCATTGAAAGCACTGGCCATCAATATTTTTAAGCATATTAATTATTTGACTTATAATAAAGAAATTATGATATGCAATATTGTAAATAATTGACAAAAATGAAGATAAACACCAAAAAAGACACATTTCCAAAACTGAAAGAATTCAGTGTTGAAATAAATGATAATATATACAAGTTGATGAGATAAATATATAAATTAAATTCTCCATCGTTTTGTACAGCAGAAGTCAGATTATGAGCAAATATAAAATTATTGACAATCCTATCACATACAATTATTTGTATTATTTCAATTTTCTGAGTGACATTTGGTGGCTAAGAGATCAGTTATTTTATCTCCAAAACTATATTAATGTCAATTAAAGGTCCTTTGAAATATTGACTGAAAAAAAATGCATAGGCATTCTGTGTCTTTCAGAATATTCCACCAATGTAAATAGAATTGAACACTGAGTGTTTATATTATAACAATATTTTATTCCTCAGCTTTGTTTCATTAGCACATAATTCAAAATCTCAGTGTATAACAAAAAAATGTATTTTCAAATTACATTATTTATCATAGTTGAACTTGAGTTGTTGAAATTTCTCCATATTTCTTCTTCTGATACTAGCACTAAAGATTAAATATTTTTTTGGTAGATGTTGCTCTTGAGGCCGTGTAAAAGAGTAAAAAGTAGCAGAAACATGGGTTCCTTTAAATGATCAGCTCAAAACTGGCACGTTGTCACTTCTGTTTACATTGATTCAACAAAGTCACAGACTTAGAGAATGGACTTGAGGACACGGGGAGGGGGAATAGTAAGCTGGGATGAAGTGAGAGAGTAGAACTGACATATATACACTACTACCAAATGTAAAATAGATAACCAGTGAGAAGCAGCTGCATAGCACAGGGAGATCAGCTAGGTGGCTTGTGACCACCTAGAGGGGTAGGATAGGGAGGGTGGGAGGGATACGCTATAGGGAAGGGTTATGGGGATATATGTATACATATACCTAATTCACTTTGTTATAAAACAGAAACTAACACAATATTGTAAAGCAATTATACTCCAATAATGATGTTAAAAAACAAACAAACAAACAAACAAGCAAAGTCACATGGTCATGCCTGAATGTGAGGTGGGGAAGTATTCTCTGCCTACACATGACAATGGAAGGGATTGCTTGATCCTCTTACAGGGGAGGAATGAATTGTTGAGACTATTAACATTATCAATCATACATGTGTTTTTAAGTTACCTCTCCTATTAGAGTATGACCACTTTGAAAACACAAATTTCCATTATTCATCCTAATACCCTCTGTATAGTGTTTTAAAAGTATATATATGGACTATTTCTAAGTTACATTGAAAGGGAAAGTACTTATATGACTCAACTATAGGGTCCATCTCTGATTAATTCTATTATTGCTATTTCTATTTCCACCTGCATTTGATACTGAATATAAAGAAAAAAAAATAAGAAAAGAAAGAAAGAAACAACAGCCAGAGTCTGATGCTCTGGGGCAATTTAGTCATTTTTCAAAACAATATAAGACTGTATATTCACAGTGTATTAATGGAAGCAATAATGTGCTCTCCATGTGAGCAGAAAGGTAAGCATTTTTCAGGGTATGATTTCTAAAAGCTCTGCATCCTGTTGCCAGAGTTTAAGGGATATTCAAAGATTGAAATTGGGGGTCCTTAGTGGTCCCAGGAGGTAAAAATCCCTGTACTTGAGACTCACAGTGAGAATATAAAGAACTTTAAGATGCCATTAACTTCAAATACTCACACTCTATAATACATTAAATCTAATTATTATGACATTATAGAAATATGTAGTATACAAATGTTCTTTAAGCTATTTACAATAGTGAATATAAAAGTGTATTTGGCATCAGAGAACATGTTAATTTAATTGTAGAAAAAAAAAAAAAAAAAAAAAAAACGCCACTGCTGCATGTAGAGAAAATCCAGTACAAAGTATATTTGAATATAAGTTCACTATTTTCATGAATAGCATGGCCGATTCAATTCATTGAAAGTGAATGACTTTCAAATGGACTGGTTTCACAGAACCAAAAATTGGACGAGAAGCAAGAGAGGACAAAACGAGAATAGTATACCTCAGTTATTTATTGATTGCTTTATTTTCTTCAATTACTTTTGTCGCTGTTTTTTTTTTCTCTCTCTCTTTATAAATTGTTTTCTCATTGGCATTGCTTTTATATCCTGAACAAACAGCTGCCGAATTTGCCAAAGGTCAATTGAGTTTTTAATGCTTTGTTTTGTGTTATCATTGTTAAAATCATGAAATGAATTTCTAGCAAATCACACTAGTGAACTGTAGCTATTTTGCCCTGCAAAACAATCTGCCTGAGTAAAACTCTCTCTGGTTTCACAATAATTTGAAACAAATAGGCATTTTAAAGATAAATATGTTATGATCATGCTTAAAACTAGATGCAAAGCACAAAAATGACTAATTGCATAAAACCCAATCAACTAGAAGGGATTATAACTTCTTTCCCTCTTCCTCTCCCTCTCTGGCTATATCAGTCTTTCTGTGAAGAGTCTAATAGTTATTGAATGAAAGGAAGAACCTCCAACAAATGTGCAAGCTTTGTTATATTTATTGTTGTGTATATGTACAGGAGTGACTAATTTAGAAACAAACAAAAAAAAGTAGACCTGTGTCATTTATTAATCTCATTATAAATGTGATCCAATCAAATCTCCCCACATTATAATCAGACTCACAATATAAAATTGTTCATTCACATTTCATATCCATAAATTGCTAAAACTTCATTGTCTCGATAATGTGTATATGTAAAAGAATTTTTAAAAAATTGTTTCACCATTCAAAAATCCTGATTTTTCAACATTTGGACAGATCACTGGAATGAAAGTTGAATTTACACATGTATATATATATATATATATATATATATATATATATACATATATATATATCATAATAAATACTGGAAATACTTTTTTAAAAGATGAAAGCAATAATCTTTTATACATGCCTAGATAATTACCATTTTGTTGCTCTTTCTTCATTTTTGATGATCAAAGTTTCCCTCTGATATCATTTACCTTCCGCCTGTAGCATTTCATATCTATCAAGCCTATTGTCAAAATTTTCTCATAGTTTTCAGTCATTTGAGAATCTATTTATTTCATCCTCAATCCTGAAAAATATCTTAAGAGATATTAAACTTAGGTTTGACAGTTCTCTTCTTTAAGAATTGTATCTACTTTGTCGCAATGTCTTTGCCATCTGTGATTTCTATTGAGAAATCCAGTAACATTTCAATCATTCTGCCCTTGTATGTATTGTTTGGCTCTAGTGTTTTATTCTTGCTGCTTTCAAATTATTTTCTTTATCTTTTGTGTTCAGCAGTTTCATTAAGATTTGTCTAGTCATAGTTTTACAGTATCCTATTGGAGGTTCACTGAGCTTTTTCTGTAAATGCAGTATGTACATTTATGTCTTACACCAAGTTTAGAAATTATTTCTTCATTTTTTTCTGGACAAATTTCATTCTCCTCTTCACTTGAGATTCCAATGACATAAATACATTTGGATATTAGAACTTCAGGTATTTGTTTTTATTTTTTAATTTTGTCTGTTCTTCATATTGGATAGTTTATGTTGCTCTAGTTTAAATTTAATTGAGTCTTTCCTTTATAACTTCCATTCTGCTACTATACAATTGAGTATTTTTAAAATTTCATATATTATATGTTAATTATGAAGTTTCCATTTGGTATATTGTTTAGCTTATATCCATTTAATAAATATGTCTTTCAACTCATTTTAAATGTATTTACCTTCATTTCATGGATCACAGTTATAGTAATATACATTTTGTAGTTGTCTGAGAAGTCCAATATTTTTGTAATATCAGGATTGAGTTCTGCTGGGTTTTTTTGAGAAATTGTCACATTTTCCTCATTCTTTATATGTTAACTTATGTGGGATTTTCTGAACATTGTAGAGGTTATGCTGTATAGACTCCAGGCCCTGTTATAATATTTTGGGTACATTTTTTTTTTTTTTTTTTTTTTTTTTTTTTTTTTTCCTTTTTTAATTTTTTTGGGTTTTTTTTTTTTTTTTTTTTTTTTTTTGTGATACACGGGCCTCTCACTGGTGTGGTCTCTCCCGTTGTGGAGCACAAGCTCCGGACGCACAGGCTCAGCGGCCATGGCTCACGGGCCCAACCGCTCCACGGCATGTGGGATCTTCCCAGACCAGGGCACAAGCCTGTGTCCCCTGTATCAGCAGGCGGACTCTCAACTACTCTGCCACCAAGGAAGCCCCAGGTACATATTTTTTAGAACACGATAAATCTGGTTACATTCACACTGAAAGTTCTACATCACCTTCTGTGAGAAATTATTCTAAATCAGTTCATTTTTCAAAAATGCGTCTATTCTATCTTGGCTCTCTCTTGCATATGATCTGACAGGATTTAGCCTGAAACTGTGACCATGTGTAATCATGAGATTAATTATCAAACACTGTTTTATACTAGTTTGGTGTATCCCAACCAGCCAGAGTTCATGGGGTAGGTCTGAGTTGTGTACAGGTTAACTATCAGTAAACAACTACTATAAGTCTTTCTACTTTCTAATATGTGAAATTAATCAATGTGATATGCAAGAAAATATGCAAGTCAGAAGAAAAAAGAAGAAAAATAAGAAAAAATATGCAAAGGATAGGAATGGCAGTTCTTCAAAGTGAAAGCCTAAAAGTAAACAAGTAAAGGGGAAGAAAGATATAATCAGATCTGGAAATATTAAAAAGCAATGAATTACCATAAAATTAAAAAAATCAAAAGGCAAAAATTGTCTAACATGGCTAACTATGCTCTGTAGAAGTGTAAATTGATGGAAGCATTCTTGAAATAAATCTGGTAGTAAGAAGTAAATTCTTGTTATCTAGCTTTCTATTTATAAATATATTTCTTTGAGGAAAACTTACACATCTATTGTAGGACTTGAATTAGAATGGTGTGTTATCAGTGAATGTTCGTCAATTAGTTGGAAACAATTGTAATGTCCAGCATGAAGAAATTTATGTATAAAATGTCATGGATATTTAGTATAAAATACTATGAGTCATTTAGAAGTGATTAACTTGATGTCTTTTGGCATACAGATAGATTTTTAAAATATATCTCAAAAGCACAGTGGATAGGTATGTAAAGGAGGATATTTTTAAAAATTGGGAGGATTATAGCTATCCTTGCTGGTGACACCTGTGTAGCTGACACCTCTTGATGTCTCAACCATTAAGGTTTTATCATTCATATCTTTGCACAAGCCAATGGTTTCTTACTGAAAGCACCTGGATTTCTGTCCAAAGACTTTCTCTGGTTTCACAAGGGTGTATGGTTTATGCTCAGGGAAAGGCAGAAATGAAAGCTCATCAAATATCCAAAGCCACTCTCAACCAATAATGACTAAACATTAGAGGATACCTACTCCAGCTTCTTCTTGCATTGACAGGGACAGCTTGTAGGACGGCTATGTAAAACATAGCCAACTATGTTTTCTGAGAAGATCCAAAGGAAACTATTTCAATAAATGGAAAAATTATAATACTATGGGGAGATCAGTGGCATTTTTTGAGAAATTTAGTGGTGGCTGTGCTCAGTAGACCAGATGGTAGAAACTGGATGCTACTAGAACTTAGGTGCCTAAGTATAAATATGGATAATGAAATTACAGAATAATAGAGCAGGTAATGGAACTTAGCTGTTGGCAACAAGTTGGATGTAATTATCTTAATAGACAGCAAGCTAGAAATGGTTAACAGAGACATTGAATCATAGACATCTGTGACAATAGCTTATTAAAGATAGTGCTCTAAGAACATAGATGGACAGTATGAGAAAATTGTTTTACTTACACAACCCCAAAACTCAACAAGAAGTAGCCATAAAGTCAGCTCCTGCAATAGAGAGTCCCAATTTCCCTGCCCAATATCTGGATTTGAGCCAGTTCTTAGACCCAGAGACCCATCAATTGAATGGAAGGTTGCACCCTCTTGAAGACTGTATATAGCATCTATTAATCCCAGTCCTTTCCTAGAGTGATATATGGCTATGGCCATATCAAACTGACTGTACACTGAAGAAAGGGGGAAAGGGAATACAAACATATTCTGAGGGATGTTGGTCTCACCCGACATGATCACAGGAAAGTCCAAACACTCTCATTTATTCACTATTAAATTAGGATCATATAGAGCAAAATGATAAGCGAAGTCCTTGCTTAATTCCTTCTCATAATGGATCTAATGGATGGGGGCTATTCTGTGGCAGTTCCTTTGTTCTCTGAGTACATACTTGTAATAGATATACATAGAAGCTGAAAAATTTACATTGGTCCTTCATAGTGGAGTCATTAGAAAGAAAAGGCTAAGTGAAAACCCATGCAACTGTTAGCCAACATATCTAAGAAAGTAACTCAGAAACAATACCAAACCTGGGTGAACTGGCTAAGATTATTGCCACTTCCAAAGACGTAAAGAATGCAGGTATGAAGGTCCCTATCAGATCGCAATTTAATTCCCAGTCAAGTTTCTGCAAAAGTCGGACAGATCATAGGATAGCTACAATCATTAACTACTGGTATTTTATTAGAATAATAACACTATACTAACAACTTGGTAAGTGACTCATTTTGGTGTATCAATTCATTTTAATCTGCCCCAGGAAGAGGTATAATGATTATCTGTCTTTAACCAGAGCTTTGTTCAATCTCCTATACATTAACTAAATAATTCAAAGATATAAATCATCTTTACTTGATGCAGAACATGACACTATGTAAATATAATGTGTTGCTCACATTTCCCTATAATATTCTAGTTAGTTCAGACCATCTGAGAAACAGATACCAAAATAGGAACGAATGTGAATGTAATATATTGCGAAACACATGTTACAGAAAAAAGAAAGGCAGCCAGAGAGGGCAGAAGAGCTGTGGGAATGCATTGCAGTCTGTGAAGGAGATGAAAATAAGGAGGCTGCATAGTCTCTCACATTGCAGTGTAGTTCTAGGAAATTGGCAGGCAGACTCTCAACCACTGCGCCACCAGGGAAGCCCCATCTGGGTGTATTTGATCCAAAGTCTCAGGACAGAGAATTTTCATATCTAGTAGGTATGGCCTACTGTTTTTAGTCATTGGTGGAGAGCTGCATGTGGGAAGTATAGCCTAAGCAAGAACGTGTTGATGGATTCAGAATGCAGCAACTGTGACTGTCCGCCAAATACTTTCCCTCAGCAGCAAATCTGAGTGGTGTATTTTTGTTACTACTACATTAATGTATACTTTAATTTTGAACATGCTAATTTCTCTACTATAACATCCTACTTAATCCTCTCTGCCTGAAACTCTGCTTGTTTTTGAGAACCAAAGTTAAATATCACCCTTCTGGGGATGAAGAATTTTGGAAAGGGGATATTCACAGGTATCAGTCTACTTCAGATTTGATTCTTGCTGAAAGTTATGTTATTTTGCACTATCTCTAACCTCATTCTATCTTATATATGGCATACAGTTATCATGTTATATTTGATTTTATACAACTATCAAAGTTATTTGACATTATCGAATGCCCAGAATCAAATGCTTATATTCGTATGTCCGTGATTTCTAGCATATACTTTGGCTCCTAGTGATCATTTTTTAAAAAGAATATTTTAAAAAATAAAGTGTTGTTAAAAAATAAAATAATAAATGAATCAATATAAGTAATTCTCTTTTTGTTTCTTTCACTTGTAGAACAATGATAATAGTGATTAGACATTATAAGACAACATACCATATAGATTCTCAACTGATCTATTTTTATTTTCTTCCTTTTCTTCCCCAACTACTCCAGACAAATATAAAAGCTTCTATAAAACTGGCATTATACTCACCATATATTATATGACTTTGGTTACATTTATTTTCCTATTAAGTCAGGGTTTAGATGACAAAAAACATTGTATTCCATTTTTTTATTTTTCTTATCAAGACTTTTTTTTTAACATCTTTACTGGAGTATAATTGCTTTACAATTGTGTGTTAGTTTCTGTTTTATAACAAAGTGAATCAGTTATACATATACATATGTCCCCATATCTCTTCCCTCTTGCATCTCCCTCCCTCCCACCCTATGCCACCCCTCTAGATGGTCACAAAACACCGAGCTGATCTCCTTGTGCTATGTGGCTACTTCCCACTGGCTATTTTACATTTGCTAGTGTATATTTGTCCATGCTACTCTCTCACTTTGTCCCAGCTTACACTTCCCCCTTCCCATATCCTCAAGTCCATTCTCTAGTAGGTCTGCATCTTTATTCCTGTCTTGCCCATAGGTTCTTCTGACCATTTTTTCTTATTTTAGATTCCATATATATATATATATGTGTTAGCATACGGTATTTGTTTTTCCATTTCTGACTTACTTCACTCTGTATGACAGACTCTAGATCCATCCATCTCACTACAAATAACTCAATTTCATTTCCTTTTAGGGCTGAGTAATATTCCATTGTATATATGTGCCATATCTTCTTTATCCATTCATCTGTTGATGGACACTTAGGTTACTTCCATGTCCTGGCTATTGTAAATAGAGCTGCAATGAACATTTTGGTACATGACTCTTTTTGAATTATGGTTTTCTCAGGGTATATGCCCAGTAGTGGGATTGCTGGGTCATATGGTAATTCTATTTGTAGTTTTTTAAGGAACCTCCCTACTGTTCTCCATAGTGGCTGTATCAATTTACATTCCCACCAACAGTGCAAGAGTGTTCCCTTTTCTCCACACCCTCTCCAGCATTTATTGTTTGTAGATTTTTTGATGATGGCCATACTGACCAGTGTGAGATGACATCTCATTGTAGTTTTGATTTGCATTTCTCTAATGATTAATGATGTTGAGCATTCTTTCATGTGTTTGTTGGCAATCTGTATATCTTATTTGGAAAAATGTCTATTTAGGCCTTCTGCCCATTTTTGGATTGGGCTGTTTGGTGTTTTTAAACATTTATTTTTAAAAGTTATTTATTTTAATTTATTTACTTTTGGCTGTGTTAGGTCCTCGTTGCTGGGTGGGATTTTTCTCTAGTCGTGGAGAGTGGGGGCTACTGTTCATTGTGTTGTGCAGTCTTCTCATCGTGGTGGCTTCTCTCTTTGCTGAACAATGGCTCCAGGCTTGCAGGCTTCAGTATTTGCAGCACATGGGCTCAGTAATTGTGGCTCATGTGCTCTAGAGCACAGGGTCAGTAGTTGTGATGCATGGACCTAGCTGATCCATGGCAGATGGGATCTTCCTAGACCAGGGCTCGAACCTTGTGTCCCCTGCATTGGCAGGCAGATCCTTGTATGACCTGGAGATTAATCCTTTGTCAGTTGCTTCATTGGCAAATATTTTCTCCTATTCTGAGAGTTGTATTTTCATCTTGTTTATGGTTTCCTTTGCTGTGCAAAAGCTGTTAAGTTTCATTAGTTTCCATTTCTTTATTTTTGTTTTTATTTCAATTTCTCTAGGAGATGTGTCAAAAAAGATCTTGCTGTGATTTATGTCATAGAGTGTTCTGCCTATGTTTTCCTCTAAGAGTGTAAAGGTGTCTGGCCTTACACTTAGGTCTTTAATCCATTTTGATCTTATTTTTGTGTATAGTGTTAGGGAGTGTTCTAATTTCATTCTTTCACATATAGCTGTCCAGTTATCCCAGCACCAATTATTGAAGATGCTCTCTTTTCTCCATTGTATATTCTTGCCTCCTTTATCAAAGATAAGATGACCATATGTGCCTGGGTTTATCCCTGCATTTTCTATCCTGTTCCATCAATCTATATTTCTGTTTTAGTGCCAGTACCATACTACCTTGATTAGTGTAGCTTTGTAATATAGTCTGATATCAGGGAGCCTGAGTCCTCCAGCTCTGTTTCTCTTTCTCATGATTGACTTGGCTACTCGGGGTCTTTCGTGTTTCCATACAAATTGTGATTTTTTTTTGTTCTAGTTCTGTGAAAAATGCCAGTGGTTTTTGATAGGGATTGCATTGAACCTGTAGATTGCTTTAGGTAGTATAGTCATTTTCACAATGTTGATTCATCCAATCCAAGAGCACTGGTATATCTCTCCATCTCTTTGTATCATTTTTAACTTTTTCATCAGTGTCTTATAATTTTCTGCATACAGGTCTTTTGTCTCTTTAGGTAGGTTTATTCCTAGATATTTATTCTTTTTGTTGCAATGGTAAATGGGAGTGTTTTCTTAATTTCACTTTCAGATTTTTCATCATTAGTGTATAGGAATTCAAGAGATTTCTGTGCATTAAGTTTGTTTCCTGCTATTTTACCAAATTCATTGATTACCCCTAGGAGTTTTCTGGTAGCATCTTTAGGAATCTCTATGTATAGTATCATGTATCTGCAAACAGTGACAGCTTTACTTCTTCTTTTCCAATTTGGATTCCTTGTGTTCCTTTTTCTTTGACTGCTGTGGCTAAAACTTCCAAAACAATGTTGAATAATAGTTGTGAGAATGGGCAACATTGGCTTGCTCCTGATCTTAGTGGAAATGCTTTCAGTTTTTCACCATTGAGGATGATTTTGGCTGTGTGTTTGTCATATAGGGCCCTTATTATTTTGAGGAAAGTTCCCTCTATGCCTACTTTCTGGAGGGTTTTTATCATAAATGGGTGCTGAATATTGTCAAAAGCTTTCTCTTCATCTATTGAGTTGATCATATGGTTTTTCTCCTTCAATTTTTTAATATGGTGTATCACGTTGGTTGATTTGTGTATATTGAAGACTCCTTGCATTACTGGAATAAACCCCAATTGAACATTGTGTATGATCCTTTTAGTGTGCTGTTGGATTCTGTTTGCTAGTATTTAGTTGAGGATTTTTGCATTCATGTTCATCAGTAATAGTGGCCAGTAGTTTTCTTTCTTTGTGACGTCTTTGTGTGGTTTTGGTATCAGAGTGATGATAGACATGTAGAATGAATTTGGGAGTGTTCCTCCCTGTGCTATATTTTGGAAGAGTTTGAGAAGGATAGGTGTTAACTCTTCTCTAAATTTTTTTTTTTGTGTGTGTGTGTGTGTGGTACACGGACCTCTTACTGCTGTGGCCTCTCCCACTGCGGAGCACAGGCTCCGGACGCACAGGCTCAGTGGCCCTGGCTCACGGGACCAGCCGCTCCATGGTATGTGGGATCTTCCCGGACCAGGTCACGAACTCATTTCCCATGCATCAGCAGGTGGACTCTCAACCACTGGGCCACCAGGGAAGCCCTTCTCTAAATGTTTGATAGAATTTGCCTGTGAAGCCATCTGTTCCTGGGCTTTTATTTGTTCAAAGATTTTTAATCACAGCTTCAATTTCAGTGCTTGTGATTGGTCTGTTCATATTTTCTTTTTCTTCCTGCTTCAGTTTCGGAAGTTTGCACGTTTTTAAGAATTTGTCCATTTCTTCCAGGTTGTCCACTTTATTAGCATATATTTGCTTGTAATAATCTCTCATGATACTTTGTATTTCTGCAGTGTCAGTTGTTACTTCTCCTTTTTCATTTCTAATTCTATTGATTTTAGTCTTTTTCCCTTTTTTCTTGATAAGTCTGGCTAATGGTTTATCAATTTTATCTTCTCAAAGTACCAGCTTTTAGTTTTATTAATCTTTGCTATCATTTTCCTTCATTTCTTTTTCATTTATTTCTGATCTGATCTTTATGATTTTTCCTTCTACTAACTTGGAGTTTTTTTGTTCTCCTTTCTCTAATTGCTTCAGGTGTAAAGTTAGGTTGTTTATTTGAGATGTTTCCTGTTTCTAGAGGTGGAATTATATTGCTATAAACTTCCCTCGTAGAACTGCTTTTGCTGCATCCCATAGGTTTTGGGTCATTGTGTTTTCATTGTTATTTGTTTCTATGTATGTTTTGATTTCCTCTTTGATTTCTTCAATGATCTCTTGGTTATTAAGTAATGTGCTTTTAGCCTCCATGTGTTTGTATTTCTTCCAGATTTTTTTTTCCTGTATGATATCTAGTCTCATAGTGTTGTAGTCAGAAAGATACTGATATGATTTCAATTTTCTTAAATTTACCAAGGCTTGATTTGTGACCAAAGATATGATCTATCCTGGAGATTGTTCCATGAGCCCTTGAAAAGAATGTGTATTTTTTGTTTTTGGATGGAATGTCCTATAAATATCAATTAAGTCCCTCTTGTTTAATGTATCATTTGAAACTTGTGTTTCCTTATTTTTTTTCACTTTGGATGATCTGTCAAATGGTGAAAGTGGGATGTTAAATCTCCCTACTATAATTGTGTTACTGTCAATTTCCCCTTTTATGGATGTTACTATTTTCCTTATGTATTGATGTGCTCCTGTATTGGGTGCATAAATGTTTACAGTTTTTTTTTTATATTCTTCTTGGATTGATCCCTTGATCATTATGTAGTGTTCTTCTTTTTCTCTTGTAATAGTCTTAGTTTTAACGTCTATTTTGTCTGATATGAAAATTGCTATTCCAGCGTTCTTTTGATTTCCATTTGCATAGAATATGTTTTTCCACCCCCTCACTTTCAGTCTGTATGTGTTGCTAGGTCTGAAGTGGGTCTCTTGTAGACAGCATATATACGGATCTTGTTTTTGTATCCATTCAGCCAGTTTATGTCTTTTGGTTGGAGCACTTAACCCATTTACATTTAAGGTAATTATCGATATGTATGTTCCTATTACCATTTTCTTAATTGTTTTGGGTTTCCTATTGTAGATATTTTCCTTCACTTGTCGTGCCTGCTTAGAGAAATTCCTTTAGCATTTCTTGTAAAGCTGATTTTGTGGTGCTTAATTCTCTCAACTTTTGCTTGTCTGTAAAGCTTTTAATTTCTCCTTCAAACCTGAATGAGATCCTTGGTGGATAGAGTAATCTTGGTTGTAGGGTTTTCTCCTTCATCACTCCCTTCTGGCTTGCAGAGTTTCTGCAGAAAGATCAGCTGTTAACCTTATGAGGATTCCCTTATGTATTATTGTTTTTCCCTTGCTGCTTTTAATATTTGTTATTTGTATTTAATTTTTGATAATTTGATTAACATGTGTCTTGGTGTGTTTCTCCTTGGATTTATCCTGTAAGGGACTCTCTGTGCTTCCTGGACTTGATTAACATTTCCTTTCCATATTAGTGAAGTTTTCAACTATAATCTCTTCAAATATTTTCTCAGTCCCTTTGTTTTTCTCTTCTTCTTCTGGGACCCCTATAATTCTAATGTTGGTGTGTTTAATGTTGTTCCAGAGGTCTATGAGACTGTTCTCACTTCTTTTCTTTCTCTTTTCTTTATTCTGCTCTGCAGTAGTTATTTCTACTATTTTATCTTCCAGTTCACTTATCCATTCTTCTGCCTCAGTTATTCTGCTATTGAACACTTCTAGAGATTTTTAATTTCATTTACTGTGTTCTTCATAACTGTTTGTTTGCTCCTTAGTTCTTCCAGGTCCTTTTTAAAAGTTTCTTGTATTTTCTCCATTATATTTCCAAGATTTTTCATCATCTTTACTGTCATTATTCTGAATTCTTTTTCAGGTAGTCTTCATATTTCCTCTTCATTTGTTAGCTCTGGTGTGTATTTGCCTTGCTCCTTCATCTGGTGTGTGTTTCTCTGTCTTTTGATTTTGCTTAACTTACTGTGTTTGTGGTCTCCTTTTTGCAGCCTGCTCATTTGTAATTTCTGTTGATTTTGGTGTCTCTCTCCAGTGGCTAAAGTTCATTCAGTGGGTTGTGTAGGCTTCCTGGTGGAGGGGACTAGTGCCTGTGTTCTGGTGGATGAGGCTGGATCTTGTCTTTCTGGTGGGCAGGTCCACGTCTGGTGGTGTGTTTTGGGGTATCTCTGGACTTATTATGATTTTAGGCAGCCTCTGCTAATGGGTGGGGTTGTGTTCCTGTCTTGCTAGTTGTTTGACATAGGGTGTCCTGCAGTATAGCTTGCTGGTCATTGAGTGGAGCTGGGTCTTGGCATTGAGATGGAGATCTCTGGGAGATTTTCACCATTTGATATTACATGGAGGTTGGAGGTCTCTTGTGGACCAGTGTCCTGAACTTGCCTCTCCCACCTCAGTGACACAGCCTTGATGTCTGGCTGGAGCACCAAGAGCCTGTCCTCCACTTGGCTCAGAATAAAAGGAAGGAAAAAACAAGAAAGAAGAAGATAAAATAAAATAAAGTAAAATAAAATAAAAAAGTAAAATAAAATAACATTAGTAAAATAAAATAATTAGGAAGAAAAAAATGTTAAGTTATAAAAAAAAAATTAAATAAAGGACAGGCAGAACCCTAGGGCAAATGGTTAAAACAAAGCTAAACAGAGAAAGTCATTGGAAATATATATATATATATCATTGCTCCCAAAGTTCACCTCCGCAATTTGGGATGATTCATTGTCTATTCAGGTATTCCACAGTTGTAGTGTACATCAAGTTGAATGTGGAGATTTTATCTGATGCTCTTGAGGCTGCTGGGAGAAATTTCCTTTTCTCTTCTTTGTTTGCACAGCTCCTGGTGTTAGGCTTTGGATTTAGACCCGCCTCAGTGTGTAGGTCGCCTGTGAGCATCTTTTCTTTCCTCAGAGAGGACGGGGATAAAGGAGCAGCTGTTTTGGGGGTTCTGACTCCTTAGGCAGGTGGGAGGGATGGGTACAGATGTTGGGCAATCCTGCAGCAGCAGAGGCCAGTGTAAAATTGCACCAGCCAGAGACACACCATTCATTCTCCCAGGGAATATGTCGCTGGATCATGGGACCCTGGCAGTGGCAGGATGCACAGGGTCCCAGGAGGGGAGTTGTGGATAGTGACTTGTGCTTGCACACAGGCTACTTGGTGGCTTCAGCAGCAGCCTTAGCATCTCATACCTGTCTCTGTGGTCCGTGCTGATAGCCGTGGCTCTCACTCTTCTCTGGAGCTCCTTTAAACGGTGATCTTAATCCCCTCTCCTCGCGCACCAGGAAACAAAGAGGCAAGAAAAAGTATGTTGTTTCTTCAGTAGCTCCAGACATTTTCCAGTACTCCCTTGTGGCTAGCTGTGGTGCACTAGCCCCCTTCAGGCTGTGTTCATGCAGACAACCCCAGTCTTCTCCCTGGGATCCAATCAAAGCCCAAGCCTCAGCTCCAAGCCCCAACCTGTCCCAGCGGGTAAGCAGACAAGCCTCTCGGGCTGGTGAGTGCTTGTCGGTACCGATCCTCTGTGTGGGAATCTCTCTGCTTTGCCCTCCACTCCCCAGTTGCTGTGCTCTCTTCCATGACTCCGAAGCTTCCCCACTCCACCACCCACAGTCTCTGCCCAGGAAGGGGCTTCCTAGTGTGTGGAAACCTTTCCTCCTTCACAGCTCCCTCTCAGAGGTGCAGGTCCCATCCCTATTATTTTGTCTCTGTTTTTTTTCTTTTTCTTTTTTTTTGCCGTACCCTGGTACGTGGGGAGTTTCTCACCTTTTGTGAGTTCTGAGGTCTTCTGCCAGCATTCAGTAGATGTTATGCAGGAGTTGTCCCACATATAGATGTATTTCTGATATATTTGTGGGAAGGAAGGTGATCTCCATGTCCTACTCTTCCTCCATCTTGAAACTCCAGCCCATTTGTATTTTTATTATAAAACTTAGAAGCATATCATGTTTATGGTAAAACAAAACAATTGTTACTGAATTCTTATTCCATTTGGATTATAATCCTGATTTTTAAAGTGTTTTTGTAAAATTTTATCTAACTTAATACCATAAACACACGTTATTATCTTACTTGGTTTAATAAAAAGTTAGATCCTCATCAATATTTAATGTTTTGTCAGGAACACAAAGACAGTAATTTACTGTTCCCCAAGTTATTTTTGCATTATGTTTGAAATAAATTGTCAAGTTTTGTAACTGCTGTTCTCTCTGAAAAGCAGAAACTTCTTGAGGGATAAGGAAATTATCAGATAGCAAATGTAATTAATTAGTGATTGTTTCAAGATTACAAAGATGGGAGTACCTCAGTAATAAAAAGCTATAGACATATTAAATGAACAGGTCAATATATTTGATCAATATCGATGCAAAAATCCTCAACAAAATATTAGCAAACCAAATCCTGAAATATATAAAAAGAATTACACACCATGATCCAGTTGGCTTTATTCCATTGTCACAAGGCTGGTTCAACAGAGGCAAATCAATCAATGTGATATACCACATCAAAGGGTAATGGTAAAATAACATGATCATCTCAATAGACGCATAAAACAGTTGACAAAATTCCACCCTCATTCAAGATAAAAGTTTTAATCAAAGTTGGTACTGAGGGAAGATAGCTCAACATAATAAAGTCCATTTATGACAAACACACAACAAGCTAATACTCAAAAGTGAAAAGCTGAAAGTCTTCCTGCGAAATTTAGGAACAAGACAAGGATGCCACTCCCACTGTTCCTATTTAACATTGTGTTGGATGTCCTAGCTACAGTAATCAGACAAGGAAAAAAATAGTCATCCAAACTGGAAAAGAATAGGTAAAACTGTCACTATCTGCACATGACATAAAACTCTATGCAGTGATACCTAAAGTCTCCAACCAAAATCTATAAGAACTAGTACATGAATTCAGCAAGGTAGCAGGATACAAGATCAATATACAGAAATCTGTTGTGTTTCTACATACTGATAATGAAATATCAGAGAAAGAAGGTAAAAACAAATCCCATTTAAAATCACATAAAAATACCTAAATAACCTAGGAATAAGCTTAACCAAGGAGATGAAAGACCTATACACTGAAAGCTATGAAGCATTGATGAAGGAAATTGAAAATGAGGCAATGAAATAGAAAGATATCCCTTGCTTTTGGATTGGAAGAATTAATATTGTTAGAATGGTCACACTATCCAAAGCAATCTACAGATTTATTGCTATCTCTATCAAAATACCCATGACATTGTTTTACAGAACTAGAAAAAATAGTCTTAAAATTTATATGGAATCACAAAACCCCTAAATTTCCAAAGAAATCCTGAGAAAATGAACAAAGCTGGAGGTGTAACCCTCCTAGAGTTCAGACTATACTACAAAACGACAGTAATCAATACAGAATGGTACTGGCACAAAGACAGATATGTAGATCAATGGAACAGAATAGAGAACCCAGAAATAAACTCATGCACTTATGGTCAGTAAATTTATGACAAGAGGCAAGAGTATACAATGGAGAAAAGACAGTCTCTTCAATGAATGGTACTGGACAGCCACATTTGAAAAAATAAGATTAGAACACTTCCTCACAACATATACAAAAATAAACTCAAAATGGTTTAAAGACATATCATCTCACACTTGTCAGAATGACTATCATCAAAAAGTCTACAAATAACAGACTTTGGAGGGGATGTGGGGAAAGGGGAGCCCTCATAAGCAGTAGGAATGTAGATTGGTACAACCACTATGGAAAACAGTATGGAAGTTACTGAAAAAATAAAAATAGAACTATCATATAATCCAGTAATTCCATTTCTGGGTGTATATCTGTAAATAAAATGAAAACTATATTTCAAAAAGACACATGCACCCCCATGTTGATAGCAGTATTATTTACAGTAGCCAAGATATGGAAGCAACCCAAGTGCGCATCAATGAAGTATTGGATTGAGAATATGTGGTCGTGACATCACCCTGCTGTGACACACACACAGTAGGAAAACTGACTAATTAAAAGGATTTACCATGCATCTTATGACTCTTTACTGGAGCCTCAGGAGATAGGTAAAGATGAATGTTATGTCTCAACCAACACTGAAAATGTGAAGTTTAGAAGACATTTGCTAAGTCAAGTCACCACATGGTCAAACTCAGGTAGCAGTTATCTCTTTAGTTTACTCCAATTTGCAGCAATTTCTTAATCTTTTCTTTCTGAGACCTGACACTTTGAAGAGTAACAGTCAGGAAGGAGGTCAGGCAGCCTGTAGGAACAGAGAGAAGCTCCCACCTCCCAGGCTGCATGGAAACAGGATGTTGGAACTGTAACCACAAGACTGGATTCTGCCAACAACCTGAATAAGTTTAGAAGCAGGTTCTTCCCAAGAACCTCCAGTTTCCTGACCAGTGATCAGACTTTCACCCTCAGGACTGAAATCTCAGAGTCTTAACCACTGGACCATCAGGCAATTCCCCCAAATTCCCCACTTCTTAGTACCTCTGCCACCCTAGTCGAAGCCACCATCATCTCAGGTTTATCCACGGAGTAGGACTGGGAGTGACAACATCCCAAAGCAAGGAGCTCACTTAGCAACCAGATCTTAGATTCTGAGGGCTAAGAAATCTGGCAGAGACCATCTTCATCAAATGAATCAAGTAAACAAAGTTAACATCACAAGGAGTGCAACAAATTGAAATTGTGCACCCCTGATAGGATGCAGTAAGAAGAACACAGCATCTCTTACGTGATATACCTGCCAAAGTGCATCATTTGAGACCTGTGACTTGCATGAGTGGCACCTCCACTGGAATCCTGTGGGACATAATTCTTTTTCCATGTGCATAGGAATTATCAAAGCAAAAACTGCACTGGACAGATTTATTGAGCCGTGTGGCTGACAGGATCTTGGTGTTTGAGCTGGGTGTCAGTCCTGAGCCTCTGAGGTGGAATAAACAAGTTCAGGACATGGGTCCACTGGAGACATCCTGACCCCACATAATATCAATCAATGAGAGCTCTCCCAGAGATATTTGTCTCAATGCTAAAACCTAGCTCCACTCAAGGACCAGCAAACTACAGTGCTGGACACTCCATACCAAAAAGCTAGCAAGACAGGGACACAACCCCACCCATTAGCAGAGAGGCTGCCTAAAATCATAATAAGTTCACAGACACCTTAAAACACACCACCAGACGCAGTCCTGCCTACCAGAAAGACAAGATCCAGCCTCATTCAACAGAACACAGGCACCAGTCCCCTCCACCAGGAAGCCTCCACTGCCCACTGAACCAACCTTAGCCACTGGGGCAGACAGCAAGACAATGTGAACCTACATTTGCAGGTTGCTGTGAACCTACAGCCTGCAAAAAGGAGAGCCCAAACACAGTAAATTAAGCAAACTGAGAAGACAGAAAAATACACAACAGATGAAGGAGCAGGGTAAAAACTCACCAGACCAAACAAATGAAGATGAAATAGGCAGTCTACCTGAAAAAGAATTCAGAGTAATGATAGTAAAGATGATCCAAAATCTCAGAAATAGAATGGAGAAAATACAAGAAATGTTTAAAAAGGACCTAGAAAACCTATGGAGCAAATAAACAATGATGAACAAACAATAAATGAAATTAAAAATACTCTAGAAGGAACCAATAGCAGAATAACTGAGGCAGAAGAACAAATAAGGGACCTGGAAGATAAAATAGTGGAAATAAATACCACAGAGCAGAATAAAGAAATAAGAATGAAAAGAATTTAGGACAGTCTCAGAAAACCCTGGGACAACATTAAACACAACAACATTCATATTATAGGGGTCCCAGAAGAAGAAAAAAAGGGACTGAGAAAATATTTGAATAGATTATAGATGAAAACTTCCCTAATATGGGAAATGAAACAGTCAATCAAGTCCAGGAAGGGCAGAGTGTCCCTTACTGTAAAAACCAAAAGAGAAACATGCCGAGACATATATTAATGAAACTAACAAAAATTAAAAACAAAGAAAAAATGTTAAAAGCAGCAAGGGAAAAGCAACAAATAACATACAAGGGAATGCCCATAAGGTTAAAGCTGATCTTTCAGCAGAAAGTCTACAAGACAGAAAGGAGTGGCAGGGTATGTTTAAATGAGGAAAGGAAAAAACCTAAAACCGAGATTGCCCTACCCAACAAGGGTCTCATATTGTAATATTCAACAGAGAAATTAAAACCTTTACAGACAAGCAAAAGCTAAGAGAATTCAACACCACCAAACCAGTTTTACAGCAAATGCTAAAAAAACTTATCTAGGCAGGAAACACAAGAGAAGAAAAAGACCTACAAAAATAAAATTTAAAAAAAAATTAAGAAAATGGTAATAGGAAGATAAATATCAATAATTACCTTAAATGTAAATGGATTAAATGATCCAACCAAAATACCTAAACTGGCTGGATGTATAAAAGAAATAAGATCTGTATAGATACTGTCTACAAGAGACCCACTTCAGACCTAGGGACACATACAGACTGAAAGTGAGGGCATGGAAAAAGATATTTCATGAAAACGAAAACCAAAAGAAAGCTGGAGTAACAATTCTCATATCAGACAAAATAAACTTTAAAAATAAAGACTATTGCAAGAGACAAAGAAGCACACTACATAATGATCAATGGATCAATCCAAGAAAAAATATATAACAAGTGTAAATATTTATGTACCCAACATAAGAGCATCTCTATACATAAGGCTAATGTTAGCAGCCATGAAAGGGGAAATGAACAGTAACATACTAATAGTAGGGTACATTAACACACCATTTTCACCAAAGGACACATCATCCAAAATGAAAATAAATAAGAAAGCACAAGCTTTAAATGACACATTAGACAAGATGGATCTAATTGATATTTATAGGACATTCTATCCAAAAACAACAGAATACACTTTCTTCTCAAATACTCATGGAACATTCTCCAGGATAGATTACATCTTGGGTCACAAATCAAGCCCTGGTAAATTTAAGAAAATTGAAATCATATCAAGTATCTTTTCTGACCACAATGCTATAAGACTATATATCTATTACACGAAAAAATCTGTAAAAAATACAAACACATGGAGATTAAATAATACACTAATGAATAACCAAGAAATCAAAGGGGAAATCAAAAATACCAAGAAACAAATGACAAAGAAAACATGATGACCCAAAACCTATGGGATACAGAAAAAGAAGTTCTAAGAGGGAAGTTTATAGCAATACAATCCTACGTTAAGAAACAAGAAGCAACTTAAATAAACAACCTAACTTTACACCTAAAGCAATTAGAGAAAGAGGAAAACAAACAAACAAACAAACAAAAAAAAAAAAACTAAGTTAGCAGAAGGAAAAAAATCATAAAGATCAGATCAGATATACATGAAAAAGAAATGAAGAAAACAATAGCAAAGATAAAAAAAAAAAAACTAAAAGGTCGTTCTTTGAGAAGATAAACAAAATTGATAAACCATTAGCCAGACTCATCAAGAAAAAAAGGGAGAAGACCCAAATAAATAGAATTAGAAATGAAAAAGGAGAAGTAACAGCTGACACTGCAGAAATACAAAGGATCCTGAGAGATTACTGCAAGAAACTATATGTCAATAAAATGGACATCCTGGAAGAAATGCACAAACTCTTAGAAAAGCACAACCTTTGGAGACTGAACCAGGAAGAAATAGAAAATATAAACAGACCAAACACTGAAAATGATAATCTGATTAAAAATTTTCCAACAAACAAAAGCCCAGGACCAGATGGCTTCACAGGTGAATTCTATCAAACATTTAGGGAAGAGCTAACACCTATCCTTCTCAAACTCTTCCAAAATATAGCAGGGGTAGGAACACTCCCAAACTTATTCTAAGAGACCACCAACACTCTGCTATGAAAACCAGACAAAGATGTCACATCTTTGTCTGTGACAAAGAAAGAAAACTACTGGCCAATAACACTGATGAACATAGATGCAAAACTCCTCAACAAAATACTAACAAACATTGAAAGGGTCATGCACCATGATCAAGTGAGGTTTACTCCAGGAATGCAAGGATTCTTCACTATACACAAATCATTCAATGTGATAAACCATATTAGCAAATTGAAGAAAATCCATATGATCATCTCAATAGATGCAGAAAGAGCTTTCGACAATATTCAACACTGATTTATGATTAAAAACACCCTCCAGAAAGTAGGCATAGAGGGATCTAATCTCAACATAAAGGCCATATATGACAAACCCACAGCCAACATCACTCTCAATGGTGAAAAACTGAAACCATTTCCACTAATATCAGGAACAAGAAAAGGTTGCCAAATCTCACTGCTATTATTTGACATTGTTGTGGAAGTTTTAGTCACAGCAATCAGAGAAGAAAAAGAAATAAAGGAATTCATTTATTTAAATAATCATTTATTATCCTTTGTGACCCCCCCACCTAGAGAATAGGAAAGAAAACAAAAGTAAACAAATTGAACCTAATGAAACTTAAAAGCTTTTGCACAGCAAAGGAAACCATAAACAAGATGAAAAGACAGCCCTAAGAATGGGAGAAAATATTTGCAAATGAAGCAACTGACAAAGGATTGATCTGCAAAATTTACGAGCAGCACATGCAGTTTAATATCAAAAACACAAACAACCCAATCCAAAAATCAGCAGAAGACCTCAATGTACATTTCTCCAAAGAAGATATACAGATTGCCAACCAACACATGAAAGAATGGTCAACATGACTAATCATTAGAGAAATGCAAATCAGAACTGCAATGAGGTATTACCTTATACAAGTCAGAATGTCCATCCTCAAAATTCTACAAATAATAAATTCTGGAGAGCATGTGGAGAAAAGGGAGCCCTCTTGCACTATTTGTGGGAATGTAAATTGAGACAGCCACTATGGAGAACAGTATGGAGGTTCCTTAAAAAAAATAAAAAATAGAACTAACATATGACCCAGCAATCCCACTACTGGGCATGTACCTGAGAAAACCATAATTCAAAAAGAGTCATGTACCACAATGTTCATTGCAGCACTACTTACAACAGCCAGGACATGGAAGCAACCTAAGTGTCCATCGACAGATTAATGGATAAAGAAGATGTGGTACATATATACAATGGAATATTACTTAGCCATAAAAAGAAATGAATTTGAGTTATTTGTAGTGAAGTCGATGGACCTAGAGTCTGTCATACAGAGTGAAGTAAGTCAGAAAGAGAAAAACAAATACCATATGCTAACACATATATGTGGAATCTGAAAAAAAGTTTCTGAAGAACCTATGGGCAGGATGGGAATAAAGACACAGACCCACTAGAGAATGGACTTGAGGACACGGGGAGGGGGAAGGGTAAGTCAGAGACTGACATGGACATATATACACTACCAAATGTAAAATAGATAGCTACTGGGAAGCAGCTGCATAGCACAGGGAAATCAGCTCAGTGCTTTTTGTTCACTTTGAGTGTGGGATAGGGAGGGTGGGAAGGAGGAACAAGTGGGAGGGGATATAGTTATATATGTATATGTATAGCTGATTCACTTTGTTATACAGCAGAAACTACCACACCATTGTAAAGCAATTATACTCCAATAAAGATGTTTAAAAAAAAAATAGAATATGTGGTATATTCCTAGGTATACAACGGAATATTACTCAGTGATAAAAAAGAATGAAACACTGACATTTGCAATAATGTGGATGCACCTAGAGAATATTATGTTTAGTGAATTGTCAGATAAAGCAAATACAGTATGATACTGCTTATACATGGAATCTAAAAAATATATACTATAAATGAATATATACCAAAAACAGAAACATACTCACAAATATAGAAAACTTGTGGTTGCCAAAGGGAAGAGAGAGGGGTTGGAACAAATTAGGGGTGTGGCATTAATGGTTACAAACTACTATATATAAAATAGACAAGCAACAGGACATACTGTATAGCACAGGGAATTAAAGCCTATATTTTGTAATAATCTATAATGAATGTAATCTGCAAAAATACCAAATCACTATGCTGCACACCGGAAATTAACAGAATGTTATAAATAACCTGTACTTCAATAAAAAATAAAAATTAAAAATATGGAGAAGTGTAAAAATCACACAAGGAAATTTCTTTTAAATCAGGAGTATGTGAATTTTTTGATGTGTATAATAACATGATAGCACATAAATAGCCAGTTGTTCTGTTATCATTTGCTTGATGTTGTGTATTTAGTATAGAAAAGCATGACAAGCTACTTCATTTTTCTGACTTACAGCTAGTTCAATAAAATTCAACAGCAACATATTTGATAATCACATAAAATGGTTAAAAAATAAGAATATGCCATTAAATCCACGATTTTTATAAAAAATACACGAGGCAAAAATTATTTTGTTATCAGAATATAAAACACAATCTATTTTGTCCACATGCAGATCCTTAAATTTCCCTTCTGTACACTTCCTCCCAACTAAGTTAGTAGATACAAAGAGAATCTACACTAGAAAGGATAAAGGGCTTGCTTTGCTTGGATGAAAAACAATTATATACTGTACATGAGATGTATACATTCCTTGGAATCTTGGGTTTGGAGGGTTAGAAAAAAATCATATTCCTAAATCTTATACTTTACGTACAAACTGCCTCATGTTTGTTTTATTAACAGTTACAAGCATGTCATATCATTCTTTCCAAGAGTCCCTATAAAACAGCAACATCATTTAAGAATTTTATCTTTTTTTAAAGTAGGCTCTTCTCTTAGACTCTGAAACATCCCTTTGCACAGCATGGGGAACACAAATAACTTTGGTTTTAAAACACCTAAACCCCACGTATGCCCCATACAGTGCACAATGTAGCCATTTATTTTATAAGATTTGTAAGTGAATATTGTATGATGCTGTCTCCAAATAGGGGTGCTTACAGAGGTGATGAAAGAGTACAATGTAGACAGTTGGTAAACTGCCAATTAACAGAACTAAAATATAGAAAATGCAAGACTCTAAGAGATAAGGAATGATGACATGGCTAAAAATAAATGCAATATTTTGTGATGTGTGAGATGTGTGAGATGTATTATTTTAAATGAATGGAGAATCTCCTCTCTTTATAATATTATATTTTAAATGTATAATATTATATTTTCAATATTTTAAATTCATTGTTGTTTGCGCAAGCCTTAAAAATGTTAGATATGTCAGCATTCAATTATTTGAGGTGTTAGAAAAAAAGTAAAATGAACAATAAAATTAAGGAATATTATACTGTACCTGTTTTTTTTCACCAGTTTTGTATTTTGCTCAGGGTGCTGGTCATTAGCATATATGTCAGCCAGTTTAAATTTTTTATATAATATTTTTATTTCTTGAAGAAATTATTGCAAGACATTTTATTTGCTAGTAGGAAATTCTTCTCATTCATATTTTAAACACGTCTTTAATCTTTGCAACTCTACTTTTTTCTTATAGTCTCAAAATGGAGATGAAATTTTATAAAATGTTAGCTCATCAATATTAGGTGAAGCTTCATAAAAGAAAGGGTGTTTCTTCTGTGGTGTATCATGATATGAAAGTAGCATCATAATCACTCGTCATATCAGAGTGATGTTTAGCTATGAACAATTTCTGTAGGTGACTTAGAGTTTCTTGCCATCTGTCAATACTCCTTCTCTTCAAAATAAACTACAGCTCCCCAATTATAAAAACTTTTTGTTCTTAAGTAGCATATTACTGCTTTTTGATTTGATTTTTAAGAACCTTGATCCCTTTGTTGCTAAATTTAATGCTTCCTTATTATATTTATTACTTTCACACACTGACTTTGTCTCCACCAAAGTGTCATTTGGAAACTGCCCTGTTTTCTGAATAAGTTCCTTCAGCAACTCAGACTTCTCCTATTCATCTCCTTTGTCTGGCTTATACCAACTAAATATCAGCATACTTCTGATGATACCATATTCAAAACCCCTTATTCCAAATAGAATAGTCTTACTCCCTTTCAGGGTGACTCACATGGAAGAAGTAAAATATACTTCAATACCTTTGATTACTTTTTAAAATGTCAGTATTACCATATATTCAACTTTCAACTGAAAGAGAACTCACAGCAGATCTGTGCTGTAAATCAATCCTGAATTCACTTCAATTTTTGGAACATCTTGTTCTTGCCTTTCTTGTTAGTTAATAACCCTGGATAAAATTATAACAAAATATATTTGTAAAGCAGTTTATATAACATGTGACTGGATTGATAAAATACTGAAATTTTTAAATTCAAAATAATGAAGTATTTTCAGGAAAAAAATAGCAAATTGCTTGAATTTTATTAGTCTGGTTCAAGTTGAAAGCTAAGTAACTTTACAAATAAAAAGAAAATGATAAAAATAATAGGTAGAAAGGTAGATAGTTAAATAAATTAGTAGATTAAATTAGGTAAAATAGCTGTCTATAACAGAGGCAATTGAGATTCCAATTCTCAACTTAAATTAAGCTACTTAGTTAACTTTAAGAGGACAGAAGTCATCAATTAATAGATAGATAGATAGATAGATAGAAAACAGATAGGCAGACTTACATGATAAACTAGGTATGGGAAAAACATCCCTGGTGACCATAAGTGGTAGGACCTATATTTTTAACATTTTCTTAATGGGCATAGTTTTTGAAATGAAGGTTAAAAGTGTAACATTTATTAATTTGATAACAACATAGAACAACTAAATTCAAATCCATTTAATACAACTATTTTTTTTTACACATATTTTCAAAAAATTTAAATCTATCAAAAGATCTAAAGATGGAGCTATTTTCTTGATTCAAGTGTATTTCTGGAAATGTCTGAGGATATCCCTGTCCTTCACAAACAATACAAGATGGATTAGGGGATTACAATAATACTGGTACTGTTAATGTTTTTCAGTATTACAGTCATCTATCTGATGATAAATTTTACTTTTCTGGTTCATCATTCTCTCGGCATCTTTGAAGTAATCTAATTTTCTGAAATATAAAGCTGTGGTACTCAAAAATATCACACTTTGTTTATAATATTATTTCATTTGTGAAAGTTGAAAAATACCTTCCAATTTTGTAATTTGAGACATAAATTGAGGGAGATTAAAAATGAGTGACAAGACATGAGAATAATTAATGTCTTACCTGTGTTTTGTCCCTACTTTTTATTTTGAAGAGATGATTACTAAATATAGAGACAATAGTAGATTAGACAGAGAGAGGTGTGACCCAAGAAAACTGTATATCAGCATAACAACTCTATACATTGAAGCAAAATGAATTATTATGCCAATGCTGACAATGTAGGTATTCGCATTTCTCATCAGGTTTCTTTTCTAATTGATTATGACACTGACTACCATTGAATCTACTGCAACTTAAGCTCTATCCTTATATTTAGACCAGAAGACTATAAGAAGGTAATCTTTTAGTTACTCTTGGAATTTCTGGTCCTGTTATAAACTATTTTGAGACCAGTTGGCTGCTATTTGTTTAGTTGCATTTTCTCCTTAAATTTAGGGAACCAAATGTCTCTTCACTTATATTTCCCACACATAATTAAATTCAACTGCTCATAAAGATATTCAAAATGTGAACCAATTGTCGTCTTGACTATTCAGTCAGCAGACAGAAAGATCTCATTTTTGAATTGTTTTCCCAAAAATCAGTGGGTTTCAATTAAATTATGTACTTTTATAAAAGAAATGAATTTTAAAATCCCCACAGATTTCTCTCAAAGTCTGGCTCTTTGCTTCCAATGCAGGGTTGAGTGAGAAATATGGCAGTAAGCCAACCTGCCTTTCTTCCAAAATCAGCCACAATAGAATCTGTTGGGTTGAAATAGAACATGTGGTACTTTTGACCAGTACTATATTTGTGACATGATTTACTGGGCCAACTGCCCAGAGAGCTCTGTGTCTGACTGCCCAGTTTTGAAATATGGAGAAGAGTTCATGACCACCATGCTTTGTAAACCTACATTTCTGAAAATTATATTTCTCGATTTAAAAATGCTGTGAGATATCCAGATGTGTGTATTGGGAAAATCAAACATTTTGTGAAAAGCCTTTTGTGTACAATTTCTAAAAACCATTGGTATCACTTGAATTGGTTACACTTTGCTTTCTGGCAGAGCAATTTCTGTATTTCTATAGTTGGCTAAAAATCATCAGCATTGAAATTTCATTCAAAGATTCTACAAATATATCATCAGTGATATTGTGTTTTATTTAGTATGCTGCTAGGAAAACTATGTGGCCCAGTGGAAAGAACGTGAACTTTGTGTCAGAGAAATCTGGGTATGCATCCAAATTTGTTCACATACTTGCTATGAAAGCATGAACAAATTATTTAACTATATTTCCCAAGATTTGCTCTTCCAACCATCTATAAAATTGCCTCATTGAGTGGTTCCTGAGGATTACATGTGATAACCTATACAAACGCTGACAGCAACATTCTATGAGGTAATGGGTGTTATTTTACCCATTTTTTAAAAGAAGACGATTAAAGCATAAGTAATTTATTCATGGTCAGAAAGAAGACAAGTGACCAAGCTCATGTTTAAATGCAGACAAAATAAACTCCAAACCCAAAATATACCTAAACAAGTACTATCTCTTCTAATATCACCTTACTTATTTGTTCATCCACATCTTCTTAATCAATAATCATTTTAATATCATTTGCATCATTGTCTCATAGTTGTTGTATTCATTAAATTATCATACCATCACCTTTGTCATTATCACTATAAACACAAGTTCTCAAATGTGGAACACCATTCATGTTGTTCTACAACCTCTTAGCCATGTAAACTTAGTGTTTAATATCATTTGCATCATTGTCTCATAGTTGTTGTATTCATTAAATTATCATACCATCACCTTTGTCATTATCACTATAAACACAAGTTCTCAAATGTGGAACACCATTCATGTTCTACAACCTCTTAGCCATGTAAACTTAGTAAGCCACAACTTCTCTAAATCTCAGTTTTCTCATTTTCAAATTGGAAGAGATATTTTTTACCTTTAACATAGCGTCATGGTCAAGTTTAAGTGAAAAAATGTTTGAGTAAAATATTTAGAAGAATGGATATATAGGGTGAATGTAAATATGGTTGGCAATAACAATTTGAATAATTATTGATAAGATGAAGTACAAATGTTGAATATTTTGCCTTAATGAGTGTTCAATAATAACAGTTTTTATTAAGTTATCTTAGATTTGGGTTTAAGATGATTCTCAAACAAAATACACCAAGTTAAAACCAGTATATGGTAGCTTAAAATACACTAGATAGGAGTCAAAATATTCTGAGTTGAGCTGAGGTCTTAGCATTGTCATTATCAAATTATGTGATAATTTGCTACTTCTCTACCCAGTCTGACCCTTATCTTAGTCATCAAAATCTTTATAAATGTCAAGTAAAAACTTCCCTACATACCTCCGAGAATGGTGGGAAGGATTGCACTATATTAATAAACATATGAACTGAAAGCCAATATCAAAGTAACATTATCTGCAGTGTTTACAACATTATTGTCCTAACTAAATTGATTTTTTGGTTGGAAGTACGGAAGATGACTAGACATGTCTCTGGATCAAATCATGTGACTGATGAGTATGACTGATAATGTATAAATGTCATTATTTTTGGATATTTTTATACATATAGAAAAATGACCATAAATTATACCACAAATATCAATACTCTTACAATTAGGTGTCACAAATCAGAAAAGTAATCAGAAAGTAATCCAGAGGAATAACAATGGTTACTCTGCATGTGAATAAGTAAGGTATCGATAATTTTTAATAATTAGATTTCACAAAGGAAAATAAGCTAATGGATGCTATAATAAATTTTTCTATTAATCTAAAAAATATTTAGTCTTAATTTATGCAAAGAGTCCTAATGAGGACAGTGCTGATTGAGTATTTTGATCCTTTGTACATAACTTCTTTCCAAAGCAAAATTTTACTTGCTATCTTTCTCATTAAGCTTCTGTTTGAAATTGATTCATATTCAGAAATGAAGGTGAAGAAACCTGGGCATCTATTTAGATGATTAATTAGGAAGAAAAATCTTATTCAGTCTGAAAATTGTTACACAACCCTATTAGCCACTCAGCATTGGCTGAAAATGAGATGTGATTCCCAGAAGTATGATTCGTTTTCTGGGGATGATTGAATTACTATCAGGATTAGACTTTTACTAACTAAGCTGACTTTACTGCATTGGCAAAATATTCCAAATGTGGTCATGACATCAGCTTACAAGTACCCCTATTTGTTTAAGCACACAATTTGAACTACCATTGATTTACTCATATCTTTCATATTTAACAAATAGAATAACTTTTCTGAAACAGAATACAGATGTGTAACTGACTCTTGTTTAAGGTTGAATACTTTTTCTCTTTTAAAATTTAATAGGCTAGATTTTAGAAATATATATTTCATAGATATCCTTCATGTTTTTTCCACCCACAAGTTTTCCACTTTAATCACTGTGGTAGTCATAAGTAATAAAGAAGCCTACTTCTATGTCTTCCACTGAACTTAATAATAAATAATATAGTTCTATTTTATGCTGCATAGTTTTCTCAGGCACTGGTAGTTTGTAAATAGGAAATTGAAAAATATTTCATGGATAATACATAAAATTAGGGGTTTTTTGTGTTTGTTTTGTTTTTGTTTTATTGTTTTGTTTTGTTTTGTTTCTGTTTTTGCTTTTTGACTAGTGTTTATGTCAGGATACATAGCTCTGAAACAATTAGGTAAGCAAATTTTTGTTATGGTAAAGAAAGTAATAGGCTGTGACTAGATCATTTAAAGAAAATTTCTGTAACTAAAAAGATATTGTTATAACAGTAAGGCAAGACTGCAGGAAGTTTGCCTAACAAAAAGAATTGGAAAACTTTAGAGCACTTAAATATGAAGGGAATAATAACAAAGAAAATAACTGACATTTATGGTTTGAAAATATTGCAAACTTAGTTAAGGCAATTTTGGTATTTACGTTCTTTTGTCAGATATCAATAACATTAAATAATTGGAGACAAGTTATGGATAAAAGCATTTCCCCTACCCCCTACCTAAACCTGCTACCAAGTAGAAGGAAATGTATTGATAAATTGAGATTTTGACACACATGAGCATGCATTCGTAAGAAGGCAAAAAAATATCATATAACTTGTAATTTTGATAAAGCTTTAACTTTGTCATTTTACCATGCTGTAAAGCCTCTTGTGTGGAATGTTTATTTGATATTATTATGACAATATTCTACAGTCAATCTTTAGCTTACACTTTAATCTGACTGCGTGAAAATCTTACTGGCTAAATATACAGAATGGGATGTGGGTCCAGGCCTAGGGCATCCTTTTGAAGAGTCACCTTCTGACTCTTGTAGATTTCTAAAACATTATTCATGAAAGATGGGAGTACTTGAACAATATTTCCTTTCAAACCACATGTCTTGAACACCACTCAAATGGAAAAATATAATACTTCTAATATGAATTAGGCTAATTAAGACATACTATACTACAGAGATAAAGATATACCTCTGACTCAAGTCTTTAATCATAAAAAAAAATTGTCTACAGTATATATTTTTTCTTAGTATACTTCAAATAGGAGCTACCCACTCTAGGTTGTATATTAAAACTAATTTACACCCGTGTATAACTATAGTTAAGGCTAACATTTCAAAAAGAAAACTATAAATGATATAATTATCAACCCCTAAATATTTCAGTATGATTCTCTAGAAGACATTCCCTTATATTGTGAAGATTAAATTATCACTACTTTGTGATGATTTAATAGTAATTCATTAAATATTCCAACTTAACAGTTTTCCTCTAATATTATCTTTACAGCTCATTTCCCCATGTCAAGATCTAAGTCAGGACCAATCACATTTGGTTATGTGTCTCCATACTCTTTCAACGTTTAACAGTCCTTTTTGTAAATAATATTCTTATTTGTTTAATGGAGCAGATGTATCTGACTGACCTCTTTAGGTGAAGTTTAAATTACTCCAAATCCCTGTAATTCTTTTAAAATGGGAAGTCAAAACAAAAGACTTGACTTAAGTTAATCTTTTCTGTCTTAATATTGTATTATACATGATATTTAATGTTTAATTTTGCATTAAGTATGCTGCATTTTTTCTCCCCAATATGAGTGATATTGAGATTGGGCAATTGATTAAAATGGTGACAATTTGATTCCTTCTTCATGTACTTTTCCTTTTGTTATCAAAACATACCTTGGCATCAAATAAGTATCCAGAACCCCTTCTCCCCCCAAACAACTTCCTTTACAACTTGCTGACTTTTGCCTAAGTGAGTCAAAAAGGAGGGATTTTTTAAAAATCTATAATATAATCTGCAGTGATTAATTTTTATCTCTAGGGTAGAGCTTCCCCTGTATTTTTGCAGGACTACTCTTCTACATGAAGATGTATTTTCTGCTGGAAAGAAATGATAATGTTCAGTTTTTTACTTAGATTTCCTCCAAAATTGTTACCTGCTCATAATTTTCTCAATATCTTTCTCCTTGTTTCCTCCTTGTGATGGACTACTTAGATTGCTTTAAAATTATTATTTTATTAATTTGGTGATTAAATGTATCACAACAGCTACTTAGGAATGAAAGTAATAATTGTTGTTTCTTAGATATATTTCATGTTATTGTTTAAACTCTCTTTGATATCTAAAAATACCCTAGTCACAGGTCTTATCATATCTTATATATGAGACAAATTGATGAAACTTAATTTATCCAAACCACCATTCTTGCTTGGGCATTTCCACGATATTCAACAATTCCTTTTTTTCTGTTTTTGAGTGGATGAATTGTATGTAAATTCCAGTTACTCTGACCTTGTTATTCTCTTGTCTTTCATCCTTCTACACGAGGGCAATTTCTCTCCATCTACAGTTATCACAGGATGCTCTTCGGGGTTAATTCAGGAATTCTTTAGATAGAAAATAGCCATTATTCTTGGCAGGCAATCATCCTCAGAAATTTTAAGGATGGTATGCTATAAAGTTGCTTTATATATAAAATCATTTGGTTTTATCATAATATTTCTACTTGTTTGTCTTTTGGGATTGTACTAGGAAGTTCATTTAAATGAAGCCAACATTGATCCACAAGTCCAAGTCTCTTTGTACTTAATCCATACATTTTTCCCAGTTTACCACACTTGAAGCGCTGGTGTATTGAAGATAAACATGTCTTTGAATAAGGGCTTTTAACAAGAGTTTATCAAAGACATTTTGATTAATATTTTAATTTACTTGATATAAACCTTTTAGTGGTACTTATTAAGGTTTAATGAAGACACATGTAATATCTTAGTCTGTGGGACCTTCCAATAATCTGATTGGTAAAGATTATTATCGAGATTTTCTTAGTGTAATAGCCTTACAGTGCTGTGTAATCATTGTACTATAAATGCAAGGATGAGAGTCTATGGTTATGATATAGTCTACTCTCTCCCATATAGCCATAATTTAGACTCTGTTCTAGAAGTAAATGTATGTTTAATGTTTGCCACTGTTCCTTATGTGAAATTATTACCAGTCATTTTCTTGTCTAAAATTCATTCTCTACTAAATTCTTCAGAAAGGGCTCATAAGAACACCACACCTGAAGATGTCTTGCATATTTGAGTGCTTGAGTATTCTTTAAGGTCATTTTGTCTTTTTTAAAAATCTATGATTCACATTCTTGTCTTGAATATCTTACATGTTACTCAACTTTATACTAGCATAAATTCCTATCAAAAATTATGAAGACAATTTGATTTTCTGCCACTTAAAAGTGATTTGCCCTTTTGCCTGGATACCCACTGATTTTTTTAAAGCCAGTATTTTTACTATAAAATGTCTCAGAGTTTTCTACTGTGGGTTGATTTTTTTTTTCAGGTATATATTACATGCAGTTTCAAGTTCATTTTCACTTCAGTAAACTTTTCTTGTATTGCTGTGAATATTTGTTATAATCCTTTCATTTCTGGTTTCTTCTTTGAATATTCCTATAAGTGCATTGTACATTTTTCCTTATCTACTATAACTCTCACTTCTATTTAATACTATTAGTTTCTTCTCTCATTTCTTTTAATATTTAAAATTTTACTACTTTCAAATTTTGCTTCTCTTAAAGCATGTTTTGAACTTATATACGCTTGAGTCCCTTCTGGTTTAGTCTTTATATTTGTTATGAATTTCTACATTTCATTACATTGTTTTCCTGAGTTCTGTCACCTCTATTTTCAAATATTCTTTTTATCTGAAACACAAATTTATGAGTTTCTCTACTACTAACTTTTGTTTTTCTCTATTGCTTCTATAATTTTCTTAATCTATTTTATTACATTATAAATTTTTAACATTATTTCCATTTATTTTTATAATAATGCATTTCTAGCATTCTTCCATAAATGGTAAAAGTGTTATTCTGCTCTTTATTCTCTTTTTTCTTTTGTAAACTTTGTGTGGGATTACATTAAATGCTTTTCTCTTGCTCATTTTTAATGGGAAAAGAAGTGCTCTTATTCTCTTAGAAGGAGAAGTGGGTCAAGATTACTTTTCTATCTTCCTGGATTTCAAGTTTCCTCTCTTCCTGTTTTTGCTGAATGATGGAATTAATGATCTTTTACTTTCTGAGACATTCTTCTGCCCACCCCCAACAATTTCCCTTGACTCAGCTGTTTTGCTCTACTGTCCCTGCCCTGATTAATTTGGATCTTACTATAAGCAGTTTCTTTTGAGTTTGAGGTTTTATATTAAATGGAAGAGATTACAAGGCTCCAAATTCTCCAGTTATAAAGATGTTACATGTCGCAGCTTCCCTTGCACTCACTCATGTATGACCTGCACAATCACTGTCCAGGTGCAGTTGTTGTCCTCACCTTCACCTGCTATGCTTTCTAGTAAGTACTTTTTATCTGTTTTAGAGTTTTATCTGTTCAAGAGCCACAAGAAGCCCAACGTCCCTTCAGTCTCCTCCTCTTACAGTTATCAATGGTGTAGGTATCAGCCTCCTTCCATGCATATTTGGCAGCTGGTGGGAACAGTATATCCCTTAGTTTAGTCGATCTTTTGTTTTGTTAATCTATTTGTTCTGTCCATTTTTTTTTTTTTTTTGCATTTTTAAGGAGACATTAAAGGAGATTCACAAATTATGCTACTAAAACTATTTTCCTAGAATTCTCCAATCCATTTATATTTAAATATGGAATCACTATTTCACATCATTTGGGCTCTAAATACTGACCTAGGTGAGTTTTGGCCTGAAATACTCAGAAAATTCCCCAGTCAACAGTGAGTTTGTGTGATAGTTGATGAATTATGTAACTATTTCATTTATTAGGTAAAGTCTTTCATAGGTGAATGCTAACAGATTTCTATATGTAGTTCTCAATATTTATTAGCTCAACTAATAAATGAACGTGATTTAATCAGGCCTTTTCCTAAAGATTATATTTAAAGAGTAAGAAAGCATTTTGTATAACAATGATTCCTTGATGCCTATGCTTCCTCCTAATGATGGCTTGATAAAGATTATTTGCTTTGAAAATTTATGAAACTGGTGATATCCTTGTGAGGTGTTCTACCAAATAGTTGGTATAATTGTTCATAACATATCTACCTTTGAAGCTGATAAATCTATCTACAAAATTTAAAAAAAAAACAAGCATGCTAGAAGATATATAAACACTGAACTATTCTCACCCTTTGGTGTTGTGTCACAGGCCTAGAACATTGACCACATCCACATTCTATCATAAACAGGGGATTCTATCACATGGCCTGACTGGAACATGACCTGAAACCTAAAATATAATATTGTCAGGTCTGTCTAGAGTATACTCTAAAAATACTTGTTAGAGTGGATATCTAAGTTTTTATCAATCCTATAAGATAAAGTTACATGATTATTTTTTGTGTGATATTGTCAATACCTGTTGTTATTTGTGATATAATTTGATATTGGATATGCATTTATTGTAATATACAGTTTGATATCTAAGTAGCAAAAAGGAGCCATGTCCTCACCTACCTTTAACTATGTGAGACTGTTGATTTTATTAATAAATACTGAATGACCTCAACAATAATGAATAATGAAACTGGATGTGGTAAATTAGTGAAATGCAGACATAAGGCTGAATAGTATGGAAAGACTTCAACTTTTTAAATTTAAAAGATTGTACTAAACTTTAAAAGAAACATATATCCAAAGTGAATAGACTACTGAATACTTAAAAAAATCTATAACCCTCTCATCTGACAAACAATGTATCATATCAGAGCTAAAGAGATACTTTCAAGGAAAGTATTCATACATCCTCAGTCACCATTTATTTGAAGCAATGAGAATTTCAAAAGACTATGTTCTTTTATGCAGTATATCAGTTTAAGTGCAAACCCAGAAATTACATTACTAATATTTCCAGAAGATCTTTGGTCCTGGATCCTGAGATGACACTCTTTTGCTGATAAAAATGTAAGATAATATAAGTGATTTTACTTAGGCATAACTTATTAAGAAAATCAAGGTCTTTATTTACTATTAGAAAGAAAACATTAAATAATCACATTGCATTACTGTAAAATATTTATTACCAGATTTGAGGATGTCAATATAACATAATAAAATTGTCTTTAGAATGGTAAAAAAAGATGAAACATTTTAATAACAAGCTCATAAAGAACAGAGTAAAGAAACATTAGAGGTAAAAAGTATATACAATAATTGAATAAATGTTACATTTAATGTTTTTAATGGTAGGTTCCGATCATGCCTTATGTTATTTAAATTTTTATAAGACAAGACAGCCAAAAGGTAGCCAAGGATTGTTCAAATTTTAATATATATTATATATATACAGCAATATATGAAGGGGAAAAGGATGTTATTATGAGGGATGCAAATATTTTCTTCCTTCCCCTTTTGATTCCTTAGGTTGCTTGAATAATTAAAATGATATAAGGCCAATTAACAGGAGAAAACCAAATTTAATACATAAGTATGGAGAATTCACATAAGCATAAGGAATTCTAAGGACAGTAAAGTAAGATGACGTATATATGTCATTCTGGACTGAGGAGAAGGAGGTAGAGGTCTAAGGGGTTTCAAAGGGAAGTAATGTAATTCACAGGAAGATGAAAAGAGTTAATATTTGGTAACAAATATTTGCTGGGCCATCTAAAGACAATGGGAGACACAGAGGACTTTGACCAAAATGGTCTTGCTGGGTTCCTCCCTGTCTACCACACTGAGTTCATATTTTCTGTAATTATCTATGGGTAATAACTATTTCTTGGAACAGGTCTTCTATCTTCAATTCTTTTATTGTTTATTTTTAATTTTTTGATTGTTAAAGGGTTTTATTTTTTTTTGTTAGTTTCTGCTTTATAACAAAGTGAATCAGTTATACATATACATATGTTCCCATATCTCTTCCTTCTTGCGTCTCCCTCCCTCCCACCCTCCCTATCCCACCCCTCCAGGTGGTCACAAAGCACTGAGCTGATCTCCCTGTTCTATGCAGCTGCTTCCCATCTACCTTACGTTTGGTAGTGTATATATGTCCATGCCTCTCTCTCGTATTGTCACAGCTTACCCTTTCCCCTCCCTATATCCTCAAGTCCATTCTCTAGTAGGTCTGTGTCTTTATTCCTGTCTTACCCCTAAGTTTTTCATGACATTTTTTTTCTTAAATTCCATATATATGAGTTAGCATACGGTATTTGTCTTTCTGTTTCTGACTTATTTCCCTTTGTATGACAGACTTCAGCACCCATTTATGATAAAAACCCTGCAGAAAGTAGGCATAGAGGGAACTTTCCTCAACATAACAAAGGCCATATATGACAAATCCACAGCCAACATCATCCTCAATGGTGAAAAACTGAAAGCACTTCCACTAAGATCAGGAGCAAGACAAGGTTGCCCACTCTCACCACTCTTATTCAACATAGTTTTGGAAGTTTTAGCCACAGCAATCAGAGAAGAAAAGGAAATGAAAGGATTCCAAATCAGAAAAGAAGAAGTAAAGCTGTCACTGTTTGCAGATGACATGATACTATACATAGAGAATCCTAAAGATGCTACCAGAAAACTACTAGAGCTAATCAATGAATTTGGTAAAGTAGCAGGATACGAAATTAATGCACAGAAATCTCTCGCATTCCTATACACTAATGATGAAAAATCTGAAAGTGAAATCAAGAAAACACTCCCATTTACCACCGCAACAAAAATAATAAAATATCTAGGAATAAACCTACCTAAGGAGACAAAAGACCTGTATGCAGAAAATTATAAGACACTGATGAAAGACATTAAAGATGATACAAATAGATGGAAAGACACACCATGTTCTTGGATTGGAAGAATCAACACTGTGAAAATGACTCTACTACCCAAAGCACTCTACAGATTCAATTATTTTAAGCAGTTGGGGAAAGTTTAAAAGATCTTTACGAGTCTTTTGGACCTTGCTTATTTTTAGCTCAAAATAACCTGCGTGCCAGAGTAGCACTTCTTGTGGAGGTCTTCCTTGAACCCTATCATTATATATTCCTCCTGTTGAAGGAGGTCATCAAAAATACATGAAAGCCAGTTAATGTCAAGATGGATCCTGGCAAATGGAGGCTCCCATCCCTTCCCCTGTCCTTGGAATGTGTGTTCAGCTTCCCTTCCCCACAGTCCAGAAGCTGCTCCAAAAGTACAGCCTTGAAATAGAAATGTGGTGTTGAGATTGTCTGCACTGAATACACAACTGAAGCCAGCTAAGGACTCTCCTTATATATATATTTTTAACATTCTGGAGGGCAGGTGAGGAAATCTGCTCATTTGGTGACAATCCAAGTCTAGCTTCATAAGTAAGTTCTCTTTCTTATTAATTCTGCCACTTGATCAATCTAGGGTGGTCTGCCTCTTTCTTCAGTCTCTCCCTGATCTCTGTAGGGGAGATTGACTTCAGATTATCCCTGGAAAGATCCCAAGGAAGTTGCAAAGCAAAACTCCCTTAAATCTATTACTATTTTCTGGAACAAGTTTAGGATACTGGTTTTTTTTGGTTTGTTTTTCTGTTTTATTTTTTTAATGATATTTTATTTATTTACTTTTATTTTGGGCTGCATTGTGTCTTGGTTGCTGCACACGAGTCTTCTCTAGTCGCAGCAAGTTGGGGCTACTCTTCCTTGCAGTGTGTGGGCTTCTCATTACGGTGGTGTCTCTTGTTGCAGAGCATGGGTTCTAGGCGTGCGAGTTTCAGTAGTTGTGGCTTTTGGGCTCTAGAGAGCAGGCTCAGCAGTTGTGGTGCATGGGCTTAATTGCTCCATGGCATGTGGGATCTTCCTGGACCAGGGCTCGAACCTGTCTGCCCTGCATTGGCAGGCAGATTCTTAACCACTGCACCACCAGAAAAGCCCTAGAATACTGTTTTATATTTATACTCATACATATATGAGTATAAATCAATATGGAAACGAAAGCCATGTGAACATCAGTTTTCTTCAATAGCGAATTGAAATGGACATTGTTCTTCTCTTACTACCATGTAAGAGAAGAACAATGTACATTGCGCTATAACCCAATTGTTTTCTTTTCCCTCATAAATACTGATGACAAGCTTATCATTTATTTTCTGCTACAATCCCAATGGATAGATGCCAGGCTTGTGATCATGCAGGGGAAGAGCTGATATTCCTCAAAACATGCATAATGAAATTTTAATATAGAACTGGACCCATGTTTCCACCGTATCATATTTTAATAAGTTCCATAAACTGCTTCTTACTGAGGGAGAGTGTGAGCTTCTTTAATTATGCAGCTAAAAACCCCTCAAGGTCTGTCTCTTTCCGACACTAACATCCAGCTTGGCTAAATCACTGTGTTTTGCCCCAAAATACAATGGGCCAAATGAGCCCTTGTTCCTTCTATTGCTTCTGTTTCTGTGAATTTTCACAAATAAATGCTTCTTTAGCAGGGTTAGTGCCTGTGTATTCTAAACTTTTGCCTTCATGTTTGGTAGAAATATTATGATTATTAAATGAGCTATTTTAAATTTCTTATATTTTTTTCACATTCCAACTTTGAGCATATATAAACAAAAAATGTATTCATGGCAAATGATTTAAAAATATCTAAAATTCCCTCCCTTTCATAGCCTAAATCTTCTATATTAATTTTTCTATTCATATCAACCAGTTCACATTTTCACATAATGCAATACTCTATGTCTTTATGAGTATTAGTTATCCAGCATTTTTTAGACAAATACTTAATTAAAGTCTCCAGAATTTATTCCAAGCTATTGAAACACATTTTTTCAAATTTTTATGTTGGTATTACATGAGTATGTTTTATTTGACTATATTCACAGTTTTTTTGTTTTTGTTTTTTCTTTGATCAAGATACTTACTTATTCTTGAAATTTAAGCTTCCCTGTAGAAAATCACTGGGATGTTCTAACAAACTGGTAATCTAAACAAGATATACATTGTTTATAGTAGTCTCTTTCTCTCTCTTTATTTTTTTCAGATATTACTAGGAATTTGATAATTTCCTCTTTCCTTTTTTCCTATGGGCAATTATTGAAAATTATTTTGCAGGTTTCAGTGTAATAAAATAAGATGACTTTCCTATTTGGGAGTGTCTTCCTTTCTTAAGGCCTATGAAGTATTTGCTTGTCACTTTCAAGAAAATTTGAAATTACAGCCATTCCTTCAATGATGAGTGTTTGCTCACTAATGTTTTACTTATGCCCTGCAGTTCTGCTTCTGTGCCTCTGCAAACACAATAACAGTTTGTGTTTCAATGCTGAGACAGAGCTGAACATATTAAAAGACACTTTCAATGGTAATCAAGCTTGACATGTGTAGTTCCAATAATGCATATGATTCTATTGAAGTAATTACGGTATGAATAAGTGAGACCAAGGTCATACATGGCAGGTAATGACAGATCTGTCATAACTGCTAAAAGTCTTACTGTAAGACTGTTAGCATTGTCAGATGTATCCCACTATTAGAAATACTAGCTGTGCAAAATAAATTTCTTAGTGTCAATTAAATATTTGCTTAGAACTAATAAAATCATTTCTTATGTATTTCAGGTAAAAATTTTATCTAAGATATAGATATAATTGTTTCCATTATTAAATTAATTTTTTCTACTAACTCATGTTGCTTTTTCTTATTGGGAAGATATTTACTCCTAAGTATTATGTATGTATTGGTATATATACAACATTTACACTCCCAAATTTGTTCTAATAAAATTCATGTATATTTCAAAACCTTAAAACTTCTCTTTGAATATATTTAATTAGTAATACAGATATGTTAAATGTTTGAAATTTTAGAGGAATATCAACTCTTTATGAAACATAGTACACTCAAAATTGAAGGTATGAATGCACTGATAAAAAGCTTAAAAATACATAGATTTAAAATATAAGGAGAAATATGTCTATATTTTACTCATTTAGATATAAAAACTTTTGGTATGACTTTATTAAAATAAGCAGTAAACCCCAGCAAAAGGAAAATTGTAGCTTAAAATATAGGCTTGAAGATGAGGTATTGAAATAATTCTTATGAAAGGACTATGAGTTAGTAAAAGAGATTTATTAAGTAGATTTACTTTCTAGTCATTGTCACACATAACAGTCTTTAAATTAAAAAAAAATTAAAGTTTATAGTTATGTACATAATTATCAAAATTATAAATAGTATTTAATATAATAGTATTTAATATTTAGCAAAAAGACCAAATAGAAAGTTTTCCTTTCTTATTTCCTTTTGTTCTTAGCATATTAATTTCATTAATTTCCCTACTCTCAGTTCTTGCCCATTTCCTCTTTCATGTTCCCTTCATTCCCCTTCTATTTCTTTCTTGCATCCCTCCCTCCCTGTCTTTTCTCTTCTTTCTTTCCCTCATTTCTTACATTTAGTTTAGAAGAATATAATAACAGAGGCAAGTCTGAAGTAATTTTTTATAGAGACTTTGCTCCTTTTCAGTGGAAAAGTCTTCACCTGTTTATTCTAAAAATTTGAACTTTTTCCCTATAGCATTAAATTGCTATATGCTTCAATGAAATGTAAGAGTAATGAAAGGGCAGGGCAGTGTATATATCAATGATGAAAGAAGACAGAGAGGGAGGAAAGTTAATCATATTTATTTTAAGTAATTTTTATGGAAATACAACATATTTATTAAAAGTGAAAAACTTTTATGGTTCAGTGATTTTAATTCAACGTCAAGATCTGTATGAACACCATGCAGATCCAGAAACAAAATATTAGTATCATTCAATATATCCCTATACCTTCTTCCAGTCTCTTCTCTTTTCAGTTCCCAAAGTTAACTCTGAGCTTGATTTATGTCCCTATTCATTGGTTTTGCCTGATTAAACTTTACAATGATGGAATCAGACAGTATGTATCATTTTGTGTCTGGCTTCTTTTGTTTAATATATAGAAGTTCATTTATGTCATTGCATGTAGCAGTCGTCTGTCCACTGCCATTGCTTTATAATATTGTTTTAAAATATACCATACATATTATCTATACACAGTTGCAGGAGCTAAGTGTTGCTTCTGTGTAGAGCCATTATAAACAAATATTCTTAAACATGTCTTTTGCAACACACACACACATACACACACACACACACACACACATGTTTTGTATATACCCATGAGCGGAATTGCTTTTTCAAAGAGTAAGCATATATTGAACTTTATTACACATAACAAAGAGTTTTCCAATGTAGTTTTACCAATTTAAACTCCCCCAAAAAATGTCCGTACCTTAAGTTGCTCTCCATTCTGGATCTTCCTGTTGACTAAGGATTGTGCTCCTTTCATATATTAATTATTTGTCATTTTACTATCATTTTTGTGATGTTTCTATAAATATATTTTACCTATTTTTATTTGAATGTTTGTATGTTTATTATTGATTTTATGAGAACTTAATATTAGCTTGAGGACTAAAAAAATATTTTATTCTAAAAGTGTATGGTGGGATTTCCCTGGAGGTTCAGTGGTTAAGACTTCACCGTCTAATGCAGGGGGTGTGGGTTCGATCCCTGGTCACGGAGCTAGGATCCTACATGCCTTGTGGCCAATAAACCAAAACATAAAACAGAAGCAATGTTGTAAAAAATTCAATAAAGACTTTAAAAATGGTCCAGATTAAAAAAAAAAAAAAAACTCTAAAAATGGATGGTAACCAATGATTTCATAGGATAACTCTAATCAATTCTGTGTAGAAACCCTTCACAAATGTAAGCAAATGGCTTTTCTGAATCAGTGACTTTTAGAAGACACATATTTAGGTATTTAATTAGTCTGAAAATATGTTATAGTTTTCTGTTATAGAAATTTTCATCTCCTTTATTCTTGTTTTTGGGGTTTAATTTCCTGCAATTTTCCTAACTAGTTGTGAGGTATACATATATTATTGAATTTTTATCCTTTCTTTTTTTCCAACATTTGTATCTAAAGCTATGGCTTTCTCTGTAAGCACAGTTTTAGCTTCCATGCACACTTTTTGATATGCTTCACTTTTTATATAGTTGAAAATATTTTCTAAATCTCATTTTTGAATTGGTAAATGTCTTTGTTGTTTTATGTAGAGATAATAATTTATAGCTATATAGAGATAATACATAGAGATAATAATTTTTCTAGTTATCTGATGTTACTGAGTTCTACCTGAATTCCACTGAGGTTGGAATACATATGGTTAAAATACATGTTTTATTCCTTTGGAATTGGTAGAGACATTTTAAAAATCAACCTGTCATCAATTTTGGTAAAAGAATACTGCAAAGAATATTTATTCTGTCATTGTTCAGTGCACTTTTATAATATGCATTCTACGTGAGTACTGTTAATCAGATCGTTCAGATGTTTTATTATCTTCTTAATTTTTGTTTTGTTTCTTAATAATTTTTAATGAGAAAGGTGATATTATTGTTGTATTTCTCCTCAATATTGGTTAATTTTTCCTTTATATATTTAAAAGCCATAATACTAGTTATACATAGATGTTTAGGTAGACCTGTTGTATAAAGTGAGAGGATTAACCTTTTATTTTTCCGTACATACATCCTTGTTTCTATAAATCTTTCTTCCCTTAAATTTATATTATCTTAATATAGATACATTAGTTTATCATGGTTAGAATTTTTTTTTTAATTTCACTTTATATCTTATTTTATCCATACTTTTCCTTTAACCCTCCTTATCTACTTATATATGTGTGTATCTCTTGTAAGATGTGTGTACCCATGTTACGGGTTTTTTAATAATTAAGAAATTTAGTTCATGTGAATTTTATGTAGTTATTGATATTTTAATTTATAGATTCAATCTAAAAATGTGTTTTCTGTTTTTCCAATCTCTTCTATATTTCTGTAAGCTCTCCTTAGGATACATTTGGATTAAGTATTTTTATTATTAATATTCTTTTATTTTAGCTTCTGCTTGTTTGTATTTTTCTACTCTTCTTCTGTTTGTTCACTTTCTGCTCTTCTTTTAATTCCTTCCAATGTAATAATGTAAATCCAACCTTATTAGTACTTTACCCAAATTTCTGTTTAGAATATCTTAACTTCCTTAAACCCTTTTGCAGTTTGTTTTTGTCATGCATTTTAGTTTTCCAGATATTTTAGTCTAAGAGACAGCATTAATATTAAAGTTTCGTACACCATTATTTATTTAGATATAGCTACATATCTTCCCTTTTATTTATTCTTTATTTATTCTCATCTGGGATCACTCTCCATAGGATAAAAAATACTCCAGAATAAATTCTTGTCAATTTTCTAAACACTATTCCCTCCACAAGTATGAAAATATTTTTATTTTACTCTGACTGCTTAAAATATTTCCATAGTTGTAGAGTTTTATATTGTAGTACATTTTCCTTCAACACTATGAATATGATATGAGTGTGTGTGTTTGTGGTTTTCCTTATTTATAGGGAGAATAAAATTGCAAGTTTCACTGTTGCTGTTTTGAATATAATGAATCCACTTCCATTTCTGCCCTAATACTCATGCTATATTTATCTTTGGATATCAGTAGCTTTGCTATGATGTGCTTAGTTGTAATTTTCTTTCCATTCATTCCTCTTGGTATATGTGGAGGTTCTTAAATATGTGGTGTAATGTCTTTCCATTTCTTTGGAAAATTCCTAACCATTATCACTTCAAACATTGTATTTGCTCCGTTTTTCCACTCTTCCTGTTTCACAAGTTCAAATAAATATAACTTAGACCTTTCACTGTGTCCCACAGGTCTATTCCACCCTTCTCTGTATTTTAATTTTTTTAAATTATTCGTCTTTCAGATGGTATATTTTCTATTTACCTATCTTCCCATTCTGTAATTCTCTCTTCATGCTATTTCCAATCTCCACTGTTCTCAATTTCGAATAGAGTTTCCATTATTTCTTTTTTTTTCTTCATTGTTTCTTAATCATAGATTTAAGCTCTCTAGTAAGGTTTATAATTTTTGTCTATCTTCTGGAATGTATTAATCACTGTTATTATAAATCCTATATGTGAAAACTCCAATATAAAGATTATTCATGACTTCCTTTTTTCTTTTTTTCTCTTGTGATCTTCTGTCTTGGAATGCCTGTTATTTATTTATTTATTTTATTAGATGTCAACTGTTAGATCTGAAAAACAAAAGAGCTTTAGGATACTGTCACTTGCTCTTAGCAAAAAATTTATCTTATTTTCCAGCAGGGAGTTAAATTAGGGTCAGATAATCTAAATCAAATAAGGAATTTAATTGACTACAGGCTAAGTGTCAGTCTTAGTTTTCCTTCATTTCTAAGTATAGAACTGAAGAAATTCCAACTGAAAAACTTAGGTGCTATCAGAACCATATCTTTAGTGGATTTTTGAGGGGCACTTTTGTTTCTTAAGACTCTGAGGTTGCTGAATAAAAATGTTCCTATTTACAATTTGCTTTTGCTCAATTTATTGCCATCTTGGCCTTAAAGATGTCCTACAGGTAAAAACAGTGCAGTGTTGATCTATCTCTGCAATTCCCTTCTCTTGTGCATCTTAATATCTGAAGTGGTGACTGTCTCAGAATTTCTTCAATACCTGTAAAAAAAGGTTTTTATTGTATTTTAGGCAAGTTTTCACTTGTTCTTAACAAATCATTTATGTACATTAAATCACTCTATTATTTGGGGGAATAGTATTTGAAGAAATACTATATCTATTCATCTACCTGATTTTCTAGTGTAAAGTACCCAAGATTAATGTTTAATTCTTTATAATTCTAAAACTATTTTGTCATCATTGATAAAAAGGCACTGGTAAAACAACAACAGCAACAAAAGAGTTGCCAATGGTAAATATCAATGCAATTTTGCTGTAATGGAAACTAAATTGTTAAAGATTTTTAGGTATAGTTACTGTGTTCCTGACTCCAAACCTTTCAATTCGATAATTGAAGCCTTGACATAAAATAAAAGGCATGACTTCCAGTTCTGGCCAAGATGGAATAGCAGGAATCAGCTTTATCCTCCTACCTCTAATGGCTAAAAAATTGGGAAACAATATGTGAAACAATGACTTTCAAGAAAATATATATTATGCAAAGGAGAAAAGTAAGAAATAGGAAACAAATGAGATAAAATCTACAATTTCCCTAATTTACTGTCTTAGATGAGTTTGCAGGCTGCAGTACAGGGAAAAGGAATCAAGAGAGAACTGGGAGGACATTCTGTGGTGAAGATCAATCAATCTAAACTGACCCAGAACTGACACAGTTGTTAGAATTAGTGGGCAAGGGTATACAAGCTCTAATAACTGAGATAAACACATTAAATAAGCTAATGGGAAAATTAATTATGTTAAACTGAGAAATGGAAGATATGGAAAAGAGCCAAACTAGCTGTACTGAGATGAAAACTACAGTGTCTGAAATGAATAATATACTGGATGTTATTAACAAAAGATGTTATTGTAATACAAAAAGAAAAGAGATTTTAAAAAATGAGCATGTCAGCCCACATTAAGTGGCCTAAAACACATGTATTGGAATTGCTGTAGAATACAAGATATGGAAGCAGAAAATATATTTGAAAAATAATGGCTAAACTATTTCCCAATTTGATGATAGCTATATATCTACAGATCCAAGAAGTGTAACAACCTTCCACCACAACCTCCACACAAATAAACATTACAAAAACTACACCAAGGCACACCATAATAGTATTGTTCAAAATTAGTGATAAAGATAATTTTTAAAAAACAGCCAGAGATAAATGACATTTGTGCAGAGCAACAAAGTTAAATATAGTAGCAGATCTTCCATTGGAAACAATGCAAATGAGAAAATAGTGAAGCAGCATTATTAATACAGAATTCCATACTCAGTGAAAAGTATTATTCAAAAGCAAAGATGAAATACTTAAGACAAGCCAAAGATCAAAAAATTCATTATCAGTAGATCTGTACAATAAAAAAATGTTGAGGAATTCCTGTAAGCAGAAAGAAAATTATACCAGATAGAAATCTAGGTAAATAAAAGTGAATAATGACCATCAGGGCTTTATAAATGGTAAACATATATATATATATATATTATATATATATATATATAATAAACCATTAAGCAATAACTTAAGTAACAAAGAAAAGAGTAATGGATAATAAACTGATAAATGACTTAAATCTGAATCTTGAAACATAGTTAATACAAAGTAAGGCAGAAAGTAGGAAAAGGGGAACAAGGAAGAGATGAGGGGAAAAGAAGAAAAAAAAAACTACAACAGATAGAGCAAGTTGACAGATTTAAAGTCAATCATATCAATATGCATGCTAAATATAAATGTATAAATACCCCACCTGAAAGATAGAGATTTTCAGATTGGAAAACAAAGCAACATCCAACTATATGCTGCTTACCAAAATACTCACATTAAGTATAAATATACATTAGATAAAATCAATGGAATGAAAAATGATATATCATGCCAATATTAATTTTAAGAAAAAAGTGGGAGTAGTTCTATAAGACAATGCAGGTTTCAGAGCACATAATATTAACACATGATCATGGTTATTTCATAATGATAAACATATCTATTAGCCCAGAAGACTTGATCTTAAATGGGTAGGTATCTAACAATAGAGCTTAAAAATACATAAAGTGAAATCTAATGCAACTGAAATTGCAGATAGACACATTATAAGTTAGAGAGACCATCTGAATACTACTTCCTCTAAAACAGAAGATGAATTAAAATTAGTAATGTTATAGAATACTTAACCCTATTAACAATCTTGATCTAATTAATATTTATACAACACTCCATTCAACATCAGCAGAATACACCTTATTTGCAAGTACATCTGGAATATTTCCCCAAACAGACCACATTATGAGCCATAAAACAAAGCTTAATACATGTAAAAATAATTCAAGTTATTTAAAGTATCTCTTTGATCAAATTAGACTTCAATTAAAAATAAAAAATAAAAAATCTGGATAATCCCCAAACATTTGAAACTAAATAACATACTTCTTTCATCTTAGATATTTACTCAAGGGAAATAAAAACATATGACCAAAGAGTGACCCATACATATATATTCATAACATATTTGTAAAACAGAAATAGCTCAAATATGCATCATTATGTGAATGGATAAACAAATTTTGATAACTGTATAAAATGAAACATGATTCAGTAATAAAGGTAATAAATTATTAATATAGGCTTATATCTCAAAAGATTATGTGGATTTAAAAATAACACAGAAAAAATGTACAAACTGTATGATTCCATTTATCTGAAATTTTATATATGCAAATTAATATATAGTAGCATTAAGCAGACTATTGATTACATGAAGAAGGTAAGGGGTTTAGAGTATGTGGGGAGAAACAAACAGAAAAACGAGATGGATTAAAAGGCATATAAGAGGAGACCTTCAAGATGGCGGAAGAGTAAGACATGGAGATCACCAGCCTCCCCACAAATACTTCAGAAATGCATCTACATTTGCAACAGCTCTTACAGAACACCTACTGAATGCTGGCAGAAGACTTCAGACCTCCCAAAAGGCAAGAAACTACAACATACCTGGGTAGGGCAAAAGAAAAGAGAAAAAAATCAGAGACGAAAGAATAAGGGCGGGACCTACACTAATGAGAGGGAGCTGTGAAGGAGGAAAAGTTTCCACACACTAGGAAGCCCCTTCACTGGCGGAGATTGGGGGTGAGCAGGGGAGAAGTTTCAGATCCATGGAGGAGAGCACAGCAACAGGGGTGCAGAGGGAATAATGGAGGGACTCCTGCACAGAGGATTGGTGCCAATGAGCACTCGCCAGCCCAAGAGGTGTCTCTGCTCACCCACTGGGGCATGTAGGGGCTGGAAGCTGAGGCTTAGGCTTTGGAAGTTCAGATCCCATGGAGAGCACTGGGGTTGGCTGCGTGAACATGACCTGAAGGGGGTTAGTGTGCCAGAGCTAGCCAGGAGGGAGTCTCGGAAAAAGTCTGGAACTGCTGAAGAAGGAAGAGACTTTTTCTTGTCCCTTTATTTCATGGTGTGCTAGGAGAGGGGGTTAAGAGCACCACCTAAACGAGCTCCAGAGATGGATGCAAACCGCGGCTATTAGCACGGACACCAGAGACAGTCATGAGATGCTAAGGCTGCTCCTGGAGCCACCAAGAAGCCTGTATGTAAGCACAGGTCACTATCCACACCTCCCCTCCCAAGAGGCTGTGCAGACCGCTAATGCCAGTGTCCTGTGATCAAAGCACAGCTTCCCTGGGAAAACACACAGCGAGCCTCAGGCTGGTGCAACGTCATGCTGGCCTCTGTCACCGCAGGTTCGCCCCTCATTCCGTACCCTTCCCTCCCCGCAGCCTGAGTGAGCCAGAGACCCATAATCAGCTGCTATTTTAACCCTGTTGTGTCTGAGTGAAGAACAGATGCCCTCAGGGGACCTACATGCAAAATCGTGGCCAAATCCAAAGCTGAACCACAGGAGCTGTGCGAACAAATAAGAGAAAGGGAAATCTCTCAGCAGCCTCAGGAGCAGCGGATTAAATCTCCACAATCAATTTTATGTATGCAGCATCTGTGGAAACCTGAATAGGCAACAAATCATCTCAAATTGAGGTGGTGGACTTTGGGAACAAAGATATATATATATATAGATAGATAGATAGATAGATAGATAGATATAGATATAGATATAGATATATATATATATTTCATTTTTCTCTTTTGTGAGTGTGTATGTGTATGCTTCTGTGTGTGATTCTGTCTGTATAGCTTTGCTTTTACCATTTTTCCTAGTGTTCTCCCTGTCCATTTTTTTCTTTTTTTTTTTAGCATAGTTTTTCATGCTTGTTATCATAGGTGGATTTGCTTTTTGGTTTGGGTGCTCTCTTCTTTCTTTCTTTTTATTATGACTTTATTTATTTTTTTAATTTTTAATAATTATTTTTTTATTTTATTAACTTTTATTTTATTTTATTTTTCTTTCTTTTTTCCACACTTTATTTCTGAGCCTTGCAGATGACAGGTTCTTGATGCTCCAGCCAGGAGTCAGGCCTGTGCCCCTGAGGTGGGAGAGCCGAGTTCAGGATATTTGTTCACCAGAGACCTCCCAGCTCCATGTAACATCAAACAGTGAAAATCTCCCAGAGATCTCATCTCAATGCCAAGATCCAGCTCACTCAATGACCAGCAGGTTACAGTGCTGGACACCCTACACCAAACAACTAGCAAGACAGGAACACAATGCCACCCACTAGCAGAAATGTTACCTGAAATCATAACAAAGTCACACACACGCAAAAACACACCCCTGAACACAGACCTGCCCTCCAGAAAGACAAAATCCAGCCTCATCCACCAGAACACAGACACTAGTTCCCTCCACCAGGAAGCCTACACAACCCATTAAACCAACATTAGCCACTGGAGGCAGACACCAAAAACAACAGGAAGTACGAACCTGCAAACTGTGAAAGGAGACATCAAACACCATAGGTTAAGCAAAACGAGAAGACAGAGAAACACACAACAGATGAAGAAGTAAGGTAAAAACTCACCAGAACAAAAAAATGAAGAGGAAATAGGCAGTCTACCTGAAAAAGAATGTAGAGTAATGATAGTAAAGATGATCCAAAATCTTGGAAATAGAATGGAGAAAATACAAGAAACTTATAACCAGGACCTAGAAGAACTAAAGTGCAAACAAACAATGATGAACAACACAATAAATGAAATTACAAATTCTCTAGAAGGAATCAATAGCAGATTAACTGAGGCAGAAGAACAGATAAGTGACCGGCAAGATAAAATAGTGGAAATGACTACTGCAGAGCAGAATAAAGAAAAAAGAAGGAAAAGAATTGAGGACAGGGCTTCTGTGGTGGTGCAGTGGTTGAGAGTTGGCCTGCTGATGCAGGGGACATGGGTTCATGCCCTGGTCCTGCAAGATCCCATATGCCGCAGAGCGGCTGGGCCCAAGAGCTATGGCTGCTGAGCCTGTGTGTCCAGAGCCTGTGCTCCACAATGGGAGAGGCCACACAGTGACAGGCCCACGTCCTGCAACAACAACAACAAAAATAAAATCAAAAAGAGAATTGAGGGCAGTCTCAGAGACTTCTGGGACATCATTAAAGGCAACAACATTCGAATTATAGGGGTCCCAGAAGAAGATGAGAAAAAGAAAGGGACTGAGAAAATATTTGAAGAGTCTATAGTTGAAAACTTCCCTATTATGGGAAAGGAAATAATTAATAAAGCTCAGGAAGTGCAGTGTCCCATACAGCATAAATCCAAGGAGAAACATGTCAAGACCTATGAAACTATCAAAACTTAAATACAAAGAAAAAATATTTAAAGGAGAAAAAAATAACCCAACAAAAAACATACAAGGGAAACCCCATAAGGTAAATGGCTAAACTTTCAGCAGAAACTCTGCAAGCCAGAAGAGACTAGTAGGACATATTTAAAGTGATGAAAGGGAAAAACCTACAACCAATATTATTCTACCAAGCAAGGATCTCATTCAGATTCAAAGGAGAAATTAAAAGCTTTACAGAGAAGCAAAAGCTAAGACAATTCAGCACCACAAAAACAGCTTTACAACAAATGCTAAAGGAACTTCTCTAGGCAGGAAACACAAGAGAAGGAAAAGAACTACAATAACAAACCAAAAACAATTAAGAAAATGGTAATAGGAACATACCATTGATAGATACTTTAAATATAAATGGATTAAATGCTCCAACCAAAAGACATAGAATGGCTGAATGGGTACAAAAACAAGACCCATATATATGCTGTCTACAAGAGACCCACTTCAGACCTATGGACACATACACACTGAAAGTGAGGAGATGAAAAAAGATATTCCAGGCAAATGTAAACCAAAAGTAAGCTGGAGTAGATATTCTCATATCAGACAAAATAGAATATAAAATAAAAATTATTACAAGAGACAAGGAAGGACAATATGTAACGATCAAGGGATCAATCCAGAAGAATATATAACAATTGTAAATATTTATGCACCCAAGAAGGGAGCACCTCAATACATAAGTCAAATGCTAACAGCCTTAAAAGGGGAAATCAACACTAATATAATCAGAGTAGGGGAAAATAACACCCCACTTTCACCAAAGGAAAAATCATCCAAAATGAAAATAAATAAGGAAAAAGAAGATTTAAATGATATATTAAACAGGATGGACTTAATGGATATTAATAGGACTTTCCATCCAAAAACACAGAATACACTTTCATCTCAAGTGCTCATGGAACATTCTCCAGGATAGGTCATATCCTGGGTCGTAAATCAAGCCTTGGTAAATTTAAGAAAACTGAAATTGCATCAAGTAGCTTTTCTGACCACAACGCTAAAAGACTAGATATCAATTACAGGATAAAATCTGTAAGAAATACAAACACATGGAGGCTGAACTATACACTACTTAATAACTGAGAGATCACTGAAGATAACAAAGAGGAAACTAAAAAATATCTAGAAACAATGAAAACATGATGACCCAAAAACTATGGGATGCAGAAAAAGCAGTTCTATGAGGGAAGTTTATTGCACTACAATCCTACCTCAAGAAACAAGAAACATCTCAATTAAATAACCTAAACTTACACCTAAAGCACTTAGAGAAAGAAGAACAGAAAAAACCAAAAGTTAGCAGAAGGAACGAAATCATAAAGATCAGCTAAGAAATAAATGAAAGGAGGCCTTCCTTGTTGGCACAGTGGTTGAGAGTCTGCCTGCCAATGCAGGCGACACGGGTTCATGCCCCAGTCCGGGAGGATCTCACATGCTGCAGAGTGGCTGGGCCCATGAGCCATGACCACTGAGCCTGTGTGTCCAGTGCCTGTGCTCCACAACAGGAGAGGCCACAACAGTGAGAGCCCACATACTGCCAAAA